>NC_043700.1:66112047-66123651 GCF_006229205.1 Suricata suricatta
TATGAACATTGGGGAACATGTACCCCTATGCATCAGCATTTCTGTCTCTCTTGGGTAAATACCTAGCAGTGCTATTGCTGGGTCCTAGGGGAGTTCTACTGATGGTTTTTTGAGGAACCTCCACACTGTTTTCCAGAGTGGCTGCACCAGTTTACATTGCCACCAACAGTGTAGGAGGGTACCCATCTCTCCACATCCTTGCCAGCATCTATAGTCTCTTGATTTGTTCATTTTAGCCACTCGGATTGGCATGAGGTGGTATCTCAGTGTGGTTTTGATTTGTGTTTCCCTGATGATGAGTGATGTTGAGCATCGTTTCATGTGCCTATAGGCCATCTGGATGTCCTTTTTGGAGAAGTGTCTGTTTATGTGTTCAGCCCATTTATTCACTGGGTTGTTTGTTTTTTGGGAGAACATCTCTTATTATTACCGTGTCTTGTAATCAAGGTCAATGGAAAACTACAACTCAATCCAGGTAGGGTTAGTAACGGCCCAGACCCCTAAGGAAAAGTTTGTGTCATCCCATCAGGTAAAGAACCATGAGATGGGGGTATTTTCAGAAGCCATAGCAAATACTGAATAGGTAGTAAAAGAAGGTAGTTCTAAATGTCAGCTATGACCATGGGAGAAATTACAAGATCAAGGACTGTAATTATCACTAGTATTTTCTCCTTATTTTGTTATAAATATGTTGGTGTGCATAATATACATATATCAAGCAGATATCTTTGTTTTCTTTCCTTTCCTTTCTTCTTCCGTTACTGTGTAATGTAAGATGCATTGACTTTATATTGGTGTTGAGGTATTATTAATTTTAAATCATATTATTTAAGTTATGTGGTATAGAAAAAGAGTAAAATCACTCAAGGACTTTATTTCCTCTTCTGGGGATAGAATTAGTACATTTGTGCCATACTCGAGATAATTGTGTTAGATGGAATTATGACTTTGTCATTTTTTAAAATTTAGAGATTAAGTATAGTTTAAAGAGATGTGTATGAGTATGAATTGAAAGTAGACTTCTAATGGTTAATTTTAGATGTCAACTTGACTGAGTCAAGTGACGCCCAGATAGCTGGTAAAACATTATTTCTTAGTATGTTGTGAGGATGTTTCTGGAAGGGAAATTAAACATACAAGCTGAGTAAAGAAACTCCTTCTCATCAGTGTGGATGGGCATCATCTAATTCATCAAGGCCTAAGTAGAACAAAGAGGTGGGAAAAAGGCAAATTTGCTCCTTTTGCTTAGCCTGGGACATTCATCTTCTCATTCCTTTGGACATTGATGTTCCTGGTTCTTGGGCCTTCAGACTCAGACAAGGACTTATTCCATCAGCTTCATGACTCTCAGATCTTTGGACTTGGACTGAGACATACACCATTGGCTCCCCTAGTTCTCAGGCCATTAGAATCCAACTGAATGACACCACTAGCTTTTCTGGTTCATGAGCTTACGACAGATGTTTAAGCTTCTCAGCCTCTGTAACCGCCTGAGCCAATTCTTATAGTATATCACATGTTGGCTCTGTTTGTCTGGAAAACCCTAATACACTTAATAAAGGAATATAGGATATTCACAAAGATAAATTACATTAGGGGCAAAGAGTTTGTCTAATGGAAAAGATTAATGTGAACATTGGATTAAAAATCATAGCACCATAGTTCTTGATGTTACCCTGCTAATACTTAAAAAAACTAAACAGAAATTTTCCAAAGCTCTCCGTTCTCTACTTCTTCATGAATAAGTTGAGGGAATTAAATATAATAGTCTCTTGGGTGATTTTCACATATGACATTTTATGTTTCTAAAATAAAGTAATGACAAGTATACAACTATTGTTGGTATTAAGCTGATAATTTTGGATGGATTCAGATTACAAAAAAGGAAGTTGGTATTAATAATACCATTTTCAAATGGCAAGAGAAGACAAAATAAGCATGAAAGGAAAATATGACTTTCGTTTTGGCCCCTGCAATATTTATTGGTGTTATTCTATCCTATTCAAATAAAACTTTTTTGAAAAATTTATGAAGCCTATTATAGATATATGAAACAGTAATTAGCATTCTGTCTCATGTTATGGTCCATCATTCACATTTTATAGGCAACAGAATGAAGCATCTAAAGAGACTGGAAAAAAGAGTGTAAATTATTAAGTGAATTACAGTATGTTATGACTATTGATTTAAAAGAGAAAATTTAGTTACCAAAAGTCATGTCCACACTTGATTATGGAGACCATAGGAGGATAGCTGTGCACAGTGGGTTAAAGTTTAGTGTGGAACAAAGATTCTTTAAATGTGAGTCATGGTAAAATCAAGAAGTAATTTATTATACAAAGACGGGGATATCAGCAGTCCAAAAAAGTGCCAAGTAGAGGTAACTATAAATAAGTGTTTTATTATAATCGTTGAGCAAGACATGAAAATCAAGGAGCTAACTGAAAAAGTCTAAAAAATAACTTAGGAGGGAAGGGCAAGATGGGGGAAAAGTAGGGAGCTCTGTAACTTTCAACTGCCTGCATCTATCAAACTAAGAAGAACTGAAGCCACAATACTCTGATCTGCAAGAGTAGGAGGAAAATACAGAGTCCTCAAAGAAGATAGCCTTATAAGAGCCTGAGTGAGTGCAAGCTGGGGGAATAAAAATGGGCCAGGGCCCATAGGCTTGGAGGGGAGGGAGCTTCCCTCCAGCACAGAGTCACAGAGAGCATGCAGAGTGGCAGGGAGATGAGGGGAAGAGAAAGAGAGGCTGAAAATGCTCATAGAGCTGTCTCTAGAGGTGAGAAAAACCTCAGTCTGGGAGGCAGAGGGATCCTAGGATCCCATCTATAATCACTGGGTGCAGGGAGAGAAATCTGTCCTCTTCAGCTGGCACATTTTCTTTGGGCTCTGCACGCCAATTCCAGGTGGAGTTAGGAGAAAAATGCTCCCTGACTCCCCCTAGTCAATCCAGGCTAAGAAGCTGCCTGCCTGCAGGAGTACATCTCATCTTGAATGGTAGCATTAAAGTACAAAGACTAGGATTTGGAAATGAAGCAGGCTTGGAAAATACAACTTGGCCCACCAACTGCACAGGGAGATTGGACCCAAAAGGCTTGCAACACTTGGTTCCAGAAGGGACTGGGGCACCACCATTCTTCTCCCCACAACCACCAAGGTGGGGCATCAGGGAGCAGTCAACGGGACCTGCAGTGAAGCTGAGACTAACCTACACCAAACCATGCCATTCCAAGCTGGAGAGCTGCCTTTTTAAATTTTTCCTTTTTCTTTTTCCTTTTCTCCTCACCCCCATCCCCCTCCAGCCCAGGGAAAGACTAACATTGATGCACTGTCGTGATTAGATCAATTCTTGTTAATCTGATATACTTTCCCTTATCTCATTCTTATCTCTCCAATCTATTGGGTTTACTCTTTTAGACTGTCCTTTGTCTTTTGTTTTTGTCCCTCTCCTTTTCTTTTCTTTCCTTCCCTTTCTTTTCTTTCTTTCTTTCTTTCTTTCTTTCTTTCTTTCTTTCTTCTTTCTTTCTTTCTTTCTTTCCCCTTTTGGTTTGCTGGTTTGTTTGATTCATCTGTGCATTTGTGTGCTTTAGTTCCTGTGTGTTTGTCTGTCTGTTTTACTTTTCAGGGCTACCTCAAGAAACAAGCCAAAGTACACATGGTGGAGAGTTCCAAATATCACTGAGCAGGGGAATAAAATAACCAATGGTACAACGAGAGAAACCGAGAGACACCACTAAATGAACACTTCCTGAACAGACAGGCTCTGGACAGTCAATGAGTCCCCTTTAATATAGCAATACTAATAGGTAAAGAGTGCATAATGAGCTTTAAAAACTGACAAGAGACAGAAAGTTAGCCAAAATGACAAAGCGGAAGAACTCTCCTCTAAAGAAACTCCAGGAAGAAGTCACAGCCACAGAAAGGCTCAAAACAGAGATAAGCAACTTAACTGAGCAAGAATTTAGAACAATTGTCATAAAATTAATCGCTGGGTTTGTAATAAGCATGGAAGTCATCAGAGAAGCTGTTGATACAAAGAATATGGACCTTCAAAATAGCTGTGACAAGTTAGAAAATGCTATAAATGAGGTGCATAATAAAATGGAGGTGGCCACTGCACAGATTGGAGAGGCAGAGAGGAGAATAGGTGAATTAGAAGACACGGTTATAGAAAAAGAGGAAGCTGAGAAAAAGAGAGAAATTGATCCAGGAGCACAAAAGAAGAATTCGAGACCTGAGTGATACAATCAAATGGAACAACAAACATATCATAAGAATTCTTGAAGAAGAAGAAAGAGAAAAATGTACTGAAGGGGTGCTTATCAAATTATAGCTGAGAACTTCCCCAATATGGGGAAGGAAATAGACATTGAAATCCAAGAGGCACAGAGACCTCCCCTCAGTCGTAACATGAATCGACCTTCAGTACAGCATATCATAGTGAAACTGGCAAAATATAAGGATAAAAAGAGAATTCTGAAAGCAGCTAGGGATAAAAGGTCCCTAACATAAAAATGGAAACCAATTAGAGTGGTTACAGACCTATCTACTGAAACCTGGTAGGACAGAAAGGAATGGCAGGGAATCTTCAATGTGATGAACAGAAAAATTATGAAGCCAAGAATCCTTTATCCCGCAAGCCTGTCATTCAAAATAGAAGGAGAGATAAAGGTTTTCCCAAATAAACAAAAATTGAGAGAATTCATCACCACCAAGCCAGTCCTACAAGAAATCCTAAGAGAGACTCTATGAGGTAAATGTTACAAAAAATTCAAGGTACCAGAGACACCTTTACAAGCATGACCCTACAGAGAACACAATGAATCTAAACCCATATTTATCAATAATAACACTGAACGTAAATGGACTGAATGCTCTTATCAAACAACACAGGGTAGCAGAATGGATAAAAAAAACCAAAATCCATCTATTTGCTGTCTACCAGAGAATGATTTTAGACCTGAAGACACCTTCATATTGAAAGTAAAGGAATGGAGAAATATCTATCATGTGACTGGAAGTCAAAAGAAAGCTGGAGTAGCCATACTTATATCAGACAAACTGGACTTTAAAGTAAAGGCAGTAACAAAAGATAAAGAAAAACATTATATAATAATTATAGTGTCTCTTCATCAGGGAGAGCTAACAATTATAAACATCTTTGTGCTGAATTCAGGAGCACCCAAATACATAAAACAATTAATCACAAACAGAAACAATCTTATTCATAAGAATGTGCTAATTGCAGGGATTTTATTACTCCACTTACAGGAATGAATAGATCAACCAGAAAGAAAATCATTAAGGAAACAATGGACCTGAGAGACACATTGGAACAGATAGAATTGATAGATATATTTAGAACTCTGCATCCAGAGGCTAGGGAATTCACTTTCTTCTCGAGTGCACATGGCACATTCTCCAAGATAGATCACATACTGGGGCATAAAGCAGCCCTCCATAAGTATAAACAAATAGAGATCATACCATGCACACTTTCAGATCACAATGCTATGAAACTTGAAATTAACCACAGGAAAAAGTCTGGAAAACCTCCAAAAACATGGAGGTTAATAACCACCCTACTAAGGAATGATTGGGCTGATCAGGCAATTAGAGAAAAATTTAAAAATATGTGGAAACAAATAAAAACAAAAATACAATAATCCAAACTCCCTGGGACACAGCAAAGGCAGTCCTAAGAGGAATATATTGCAATCCAGGTTTATTTCAAGAAAGTAGAAAAGGCACAAATTCAAAATTAATTGAGCACCTAAAGGAACTAGAAAGGGAGCAGCAAGAGCACCTGAAACCCAGCAGAAAAAGAGAAATAATAAAGACCAGGGCAGAAATAAATAATATAGAGTCCAAAAAAAAAAAGTTGAACAGATCAATGAAACCAAGAGTTGATTTTCTGAAAAAATTAAAAAAAAAATGATAAACCTCTAGCCAGGCTTCTCAGAAAGAAAAAAGAGAACATCAAAATAGACAAAATTATGATTGAAAATGGATCTATTATAACCAATCCCTCAGAAATACAAGCAATGATTAGGGAATACTATGAAAAATTACATGCCAACCAACTGGACAAACTAGAAGAAATGGACAAATTCCTAAACGCATATGCACTACCAAAACTCAAATGGGAAGAGATAGAAAATCTGAACAGACCCATAACCAGTGAAGAAATGGAATAAGTTATCAAAAATCTCCCAACGAATAAGAGCCTGGGACCAGATGGCTTCTCAGGGAAATTCTACTAGACATTTAAAGCAGAGTTAATACTCATTCTTCTCAAGCTCTTCCACAAAATAGAAATAGAAGTAAAACTTCTGGACTCATTCTAGGAAGCCAGAACCACTTTGATTCCCAAACCAGACAGACACCGAAAAAAAAAAAAAAAAAAAAGAGAACTACAGGCCAATCTTCTTAATGAATACAGATGCAAAAATAGTCAACAAGATACTAGCAAATAGGGTTCAACAGCATATAAAAATAATTATCCATCGTGATCAAGTGGGATTCATTCCTGGGTTACAGGGCTGGTTCAGTATTTGCAAATCCATCAATGTGATACATCACATTAACAAAAGAAAATATAAAAATCATATGAACCTGTGGATAGATGCAAAATACAACATCCTTTCTTTATGAAAACAATGGAGAAAGTTGGGATAGAAGGAACTTACTTAAACATTATAAGAACCATTTATGAAAAGCCTACAGCTAATATCATCCTCAGTGGGGAAAAACTGAGAGCTTTCCCCCTGAGATCAGGAACACAACAGGGATGTCCACTCTTACCACTGTTGTTTAACATAGTGCTGGAAGTCCTGGTATATGCAATCAGACAATAAAAGAAAATACAAAGCATCAGAATTTGCAAAAATGAAGTCAAACTTTCATTTTTGGCAGATGACATGATGATACTCTACATGGAAACCTGACCGACTCCACAAGTAGCCTACTAGAATGGATCCATGAATTCAGCAAAGTTGCAGGGTACAAAATTAATGTACAGAAATAGGTTTCAGTTTTATACACCAATAATGAAACAACAAAAAGAGAAATCAAGAAACTGATCCTATTCACAGTTGCACGATAAACCATAAAATACTTAGGAATAAACCTAACCAAAGATTTAAAAGACCTGTATGATGAAAACTATAGAAAACTTAAAAAGAAATTGAAGAATACACAAAGAAATAGAAAAGCATCCCATGCTCATGGATCGGAAGAATAAACATGGTGAAAATGTCATTACTACCCAAAGCAATCTACACGTTCAATGCAATCCCAATCAAAATTGCACCACTACTCTTCATAAAGTTAAAAACTATACTAAAATTTGTATGGAACCACAAAAGACCCCGAATAGCCAAAGTTATATTGAAGAAGAAAACCAAAACAGGAGGCATCACAATCCCAGACTTTAGCCTCTACTACAAAGCTGTCATCATCAAGACAGTATGGTATTGGCACAAAAACAGACACATAGACCAATGGAATAGAATAGCCCAGAACTAGACCCACAAGTGTATGACCAATTAATCTTTGACAAAGCAGGAAAGAATTTCCAATGGGAAAAAAAAAAACCTCTGTAACAGGTGCTGGAACAATTGGGCAACATGCAGAAGATTGAAACTAGACCACTTTCTTATACCATACCCAAAAAATAAACTCAAAATGGCTTAAGGACCTGAATGTGAGACAGGAAACCATCTAAACCCTATAGGAGAAAGCAGGAAACACCTTCCTTGACCTCAACCACAGCAATTTCCTACTCAACATATCCCCAAAACCAAGGGAATCAAGAGCAAAACTGAACTACTTGGACCTCATCAAGATAAAAAGCTTCTGCACTGCAAAGGAAACAATCAGGAAATCTAATAGGTAACTGATGGAATGGGAAAAGATAGTTGCAAATGACATATCAGATAAAGGGCTGGAATCCAAAATCTACAAGGAACTCACCAAATTCCACACCTGCAAAACAAAGAATCCAGTGAAGAAATTGGCAGAAGACATGAATAGACATTTCTCCAAAGAGGACATCCAGATTGCCCACAGACACTTGAAATGATGCTCAATGTCACTCATCATCAGGGAAATACAAATCAAAACCACACAGAGATACCACCTTATGCCAGTCAGAGTGGCTAAAATGAACAAAACAAGAGACTATGCTGGCAAGGATGTGGAGAAATGAGTACCTTCCTACAATGTTGGTGGAAATGTAAACTGGTGCAGCCCCTCTGGAAAGCAGCGTGGAGGTTCCTCAAAAAACTATCAGTAGAACTCCCCTAGGACCCAGCAATAGCACTGCTAGGGATTTACCCAAGGGATACAAGAGTGCTGATGCATAGGGGCACATGTACCCCAATGTTCATAGCAACACTTTCAACAATAGCCCAAACATGGAAAGAGCCTAAATGTCCATCAAGTGATGAATGGATCAAGAAGATGTGGTTTATATATACAATGGAATACTACATGGCAATGAGAAAGAATGAAATATGGCCATTTGTGGTAATGTGGATGGACCTCGAGGGTGTCATGCTAAGCAACATAAGTCAGGCAGAGAAGGACAGATACCATATGTTTTCACTCATAAGTCTAGCAGGAGAAACTTAACAGAGGACCATGGGGAGGGTAAGGGTGGGGAAAAGAATTAGGGAGAGGGAGGAAGGCAAATCATGTGATTCTTGAATACTGAAAACAAACTGAGGGCTTAAGGGGGAGGGGGAAAGGAGAAGTGGGGTGATGGTCATGGAGGAGGGTACTTGTGGAGAAGAGCACTGGGTGTTATACGGAATCCATCTTGACAATAATCTATAAAAAAATAAAATAAAAATATAACTTATGCTAAGAAAAATAAGTATTTCCCTATTTATAAGGACTTACTAAACATACAAACTGAATTTAGTACTACAGGTCACAATAAGTTTAACCATAACAATGGCATTATATTCAATAGGTAAAAAATACCAAAATATTGGTAAGTTTATTTTTTATTTCCTTTGTGTCAGTGATAAACTTTTATACAAGTTTATTGCACAAAGACTACAAATAGCCTCCATTACTTCTAATGTCACTTTCATCCTGCCTATTGGAAGCAAAATTGTGAATGTATCACTTATGTCCACCATTGTGCTAAAGTTCAGTTTTCACACGTTCCTGTTAAAGAATCATGGACTAGCTAACATGTAATAAACGATAAAAAAAGAGATTTTAAAAAATACTATAGATCGTCTCTGACAAGTTGTTGTAGGTAATGGGAGAAAGACAGTCTGTCACTTTTCTCATCATTTCAGGTCAGGGAATAATTCTATGTTCTTTACTATTTTGGAGAACTTATGTAGACACAACTTCCCCCTATTAGTAGAGTCCATGCCTTAGCAGTTAGGCAGAAAGTTATCCTTGGGTAGACATTATGCTGAGTGAAAAACATAGAGTGGGTTAAAACTTTTCCATATTTATAAAATAAAAGCCGCATATTTGAGGGAAAAGGAGAAATAAAAACAGTATATCAGCTTAAAAATTAAAGATATTTATGAAATAGCTAGTCTGTATAGTCTTTATGAAAGCCTTTGAGGTAAATTAATTATAATATATTAAGGATAAGTTTAACATCTCAAACTACAAATGAGGGACTAAAACTTTTAAGGACTAAGCGTTTTGCCCCAGTATAATTAGGTGGTTAGTAGTGGTAAGTCATAGACTGCAGGCCTAGCTCAGAGTTCTTTTGTTTGCACAAATGCTATTGAACCAATGTGGAAGATTCTAAATATAATCATTCTCTCCAGAAAATTGGCATATCCACTGATTTATTTAGTCATTGAAGAGTCATTAATAATTTTACTTAATAAAAGAATAAGCATAATACATTTAATGATAGTATAATAATCAGTAACTGTGTTAGTATTTGTCAATACAAAAATTAATGACACATAATCTTGACCTCTAACAGTTTCAGTTATACAAAATTTATTCACTTTTTTCCAACCAGTGATTTTTTTCCTAAACTATATTCCATTAGATTAAATAATCTGTTCCCTCCTTCTTTACTTAATTCTGAGTTCATCTTTCTAAGTAAATTAGAAAAGAATATGTTGCTTATAATTCATGACTAAAAATTCAGGGTGAAATTTGCGTTCTTAGCTTTATAAAATAAAGCCAATATAAATTTAAAATTTCAACAATCTTGAACCATAATAAATTATTAATTATCATGGTGAGTAATGAATTTTATTTATATATTTGCTTAGTGAAACAACCACAATGTATGCCTATAAAAATAAGGAAAAGTTATTGAGCTAAGTATTTATAGCAACTGTAAATTAAAAATATATGTAAATTCAGGGGCTCCTGGGTGGCTTAAGTCAGTTAAGTGTCCAACTCTTGATTTCTGCTCAGTTAATGATCTCACAGTTTATACTTATCTCAACTCTATGCTGACCAGCGTGGAGCCTGCTTGGGATTCTCTCTTTCCCCTCTCTCTTTGCCCTTCCCCTACTGGTGCTCTCTGTCTCTCTTAAAATTAATAAATAAACTTAGAATATTATACATATATAAATTCAAGGGCACATCCCTTAAGCTTATGAAAAAGTAGAGGTAAAGCATATATGTTAAGAATCTTTTCATTAAAAATATTTCTAGGGGTACCTGGGTGGCTCAGTCTGGTAAGTGTCTGACTCTTGGTTTTGGCTCAGGTCATGATCTCATGGTTTTGTGAGTTTAAGCCCTATGTCAGGCTCTGCACTAACAGCATGGAGCCTGCTTGGGATTCTCTGTCTCTCTCTTTCTTTGCCCCACCCCAACTTTTATGGTCTCCATCTCTCTCAAAATAAGTAAATAACCCTAAAAATATATTTTAGGAAGCATTGAAATGAGAAAATAAAATGAATTAAAATTTGATTATTTTTCTCGATGTTATTTTCATAAAGAAAATACAGAACTTAGGCTCATATAAGTGAAAGATATTCATATCAAGACTTCTACCACTAAAAAGCTACCTTTTAGTAATCTTCAGCTACTAAAAGTAAATTGAGGGGCACCTGGGTGGCTCAATCGGTTAAGCATCTGACTTTAGCCCAGGTCATGATCTCAAGATTCATGAGCTGACAGTTCAAGGCCCAGAGACTGCTTTGGATTCTATGTCTCCCTCTCTCTCTGCCCCTCCCATGCTTATGCTCTGGATCTCTCTGTATTTCAAAAAATGAATAAATGTTTGAAAAAAAGTAAATTGAAATTTGTCATCTTGAGATACTTGGGATCAAATGAGACATTCATTAACTGATATAGATCTTGAGTTCTAAGTTCTCTTCAGGACTCCAGGAAGTTGACTGAATTCTGGCTCTGTAGTCTTAAACTTGTCTTTCAGACTCATGTCATTAGTCTCTTCCAGTCCATTAAATAGAACATGTGTTCAAGATAAGAAATTCACTGAATAATTTGGTAATAGTACCCTATTGCGTTTTTCAAAGCATTTGCTATTTTTTCATCCCAGCCAACTTAAATATTACCTTGGAAATTAACTTTTGCCATATAACAAATTAAATCAACAACTTAGAACAATGTAGAAAGAATTTTGCAAAATGA
>NC_043700.1:66123751-66128569 GCF_006229205.1 Suricata suricatta
TAAGTAAAAAAAAGTAATAATAATAGAAAATACGTACAGAAAAAGGCGAATAGAAAAAAAAAAGAAGAAAAAAAAGAAAAAACTTATAAAAAAAGCAAAAGAAAAAAAAAACCTAAAAAAACCCAGCAGCTCCCTCTCGTGGATAGGCGTGGTTTGATGTGGTAGGTCTTCGAGGCTGCTCTCAGAGGCTCCGCCTTGGTGTTTGCGGAGATTAGATAGGCAGGCGGCACACCAAGTTCTGCTGAACAAGAACTGTAGGCCACTCTAATGAGTCCGATCTTTTGCCACGGTTGAGCAGAGTTGTATTTTCCAGGCCTGCCTCGGTTCAAAGTTCCAGTCCATGCACTCTTTATGCTACCACAGATGGTGTTTTTGTCTTGGTTGCTGGCTTCTTAGAGGGAGTAATCGGTTTGTCTGGGCTCAGGCTGGGATTTCGGCTGCCCCTGCCTGAGGCGAGACGTGCAGCAGGAGGTGAAGTGCGCACCTTCTCAGACCCAATCCCCAGCGGGGATCCTGTTAGCATTGGGGGAGGAATGAGTGCGCAGCTATTGCCTGAGGCGGAGCCGGGAGCTGCTGGAAATGAGCTGGGAGCTCCTGTAGCCTGTGCGCCCGCACCCAGGTCTCCACCGCCGCCAGTTCCCTGCCGGGATCACTCAGAGGTGGGGGCTATTTATTCCCTGTTGGCACCCGGGATTCAGGTTTCACGGGGCCAATGCTGGGGGCAAGATGCACCATGGAAACGAGGTGCGTGTTCCCACTCCCAAGACCGAGGTCAAAGTGAGCACCCCTATCACCGCCGTGGCAGTGGTGGCCGACTCCTTGCCAAGATGGCGCCGGGCTGGAAGCTGTTCCTTCCCTTGCACCACCTGGGTTCAGGATTTAGGCTACCCAGCAGTTATCTATGGAGTGAGCTTCTCTCTCCAAGCGCAGTTAAGCGTTCTTTACCTCTTCCCCAGGGACAGTACTATGAGCGTGTTCAGTCTCTCTGTCTCTTCCCTTTGTCTCTCGGGCTCCGCGCGCTTGCCCCATGTTGGGCTGGGGCTCCCACCTCCCCTGGCTGTCTCGGGCTGGCCCGTTTTCCAATCTCCCCAGTTTGCACTCACTCACTCAGGTATCCTTCAGGTTCTCTTCCTTCTGGAGTCCGTATTTTCTCCTTCCGCTCTTGCAGATGAGAGCAATGTCCTTCTCAGTTTGATCGATGGGACAGACGAGGTTTACAGAGCTCCCTTCCTCTCCGCCATCTTGGCTCCTTCCCCGAAGGTTAGTTGTTTTAAAACTAACCTATGCTAGAGTCACAAATCTGGCACTGAATAATGTCTTTTGTATTAGTTTATCTGCAGATCCTCAAAAAGAAATACTCTAGGTTTCCAAACCACAATTTAAAAAGTTTTGCTGCTGTTGTTAATCTATTCTTACAGATTAGAGAAGCTTAGACACTATATTACCTTATTGAAACATGCATTATTTTGAAAGAGAGTGAGCATGCAAATAGGGGAGGGGCAGAGAGAGAGGGAAAGAGAAAATCACAAGCATGCTCCTCACTGTCCGCACAGAGCCCAACCTGGGGCTTAAACCCACACACCATGAGATCATGACCTGAGCTGAAATCAAGAGTTGGACAGTTAACCTAAGCCTGAGCCACCCAGGTGCCCTTTAACAGGCTTTAAATAACATGTTTATTATTCTATGAGAGCAAGTCACCTCTGAGTTCTTGGTCTTTGTCAACACTACTATTGACTTATGTCTCTTCTCCTGAAAGAAGGCTTCAGTTGATTCAAAGAGCACTTTGAGGGGCACTTGAGTGGCTCAGTCAATTAAGCAACCAACTTCAGCTCAGGTCATGATCTCACAGTTGGTGGGTTTGAGCCCCGCATCAGGCTCTGTGCTGACAGCTAGCTCAGAGCCTAGAGCCTGCCTCGGATTCTGTGCCTCCCTCTCTCTCTGTTCCTCCCTTGCTCATGCTGTCTCTCTCTGTCTCTCAAAAATAAATTAATGTTAAGAAAGAAAGAGTACTTTGACAGTAAGCACTGTATGACAGTACTGAATATTATGCTTGACAGGCCTGTCCTTGATTCCCTTCCCCATAATAATGAGTTTTGTTTGGAATTATAGTAAGTTATGAAGAGCATGGTTTAAATAATCATAAACTTTTGATTGGCTCTTCCCTTTGCAAAAAACAGGACCCCCCAATCTTTTTAAAGCATGTTTGTTGCATCTTCATAGTAATGTTACTGTATTTTATGCCTGCTTCTTATATTAACAAAATAAATAAAATAAACTAAGACATATTATGTTGTATTATTTTTGCTGATTTTTGTATGTTTGAACCATCCTTGTATTCCTAGAAAAAAAATCTTCATAATGGTATATGCTATTTTTAATATCCTGCTGGAGTCAGTTTGCTAGTAGATAGTTTGTTTTTTGAGGGTCTTTGTATCTATATTCTTAAGCAATATTGGTCTTCAGTTTTCTTTTTTAAGATATCATTAGCTTTGGCATCAGAATAATGGGATTCATAATATGAGTTAGTAATGCATTAGGAAGTTCTCTAAACTCTTCTGTTTTTAGAACCATTTGAGAAGAATTGTTTTAATTATGGAAATATCTATAGAAATTAAGTATTTCACCAGTGAAGCCATTTGCTTCTAGACGTTTCTTTGTTAGGAATTTTTTGATCACTGAGTCTGTGGGAAGCTGCCAGGAGAACAAAGATCAGCCGCCTGCAGGCGGGGCAGTGTTATCGCTCCCAATTCAGGACTGGCGACAGCCAGTCTGGGCTTTCGTATTGGCCCCTCAGGTGCTGTGCTAAAATCGCAGTTTCAGTTTCCCCTTTACCCTAGCCTTTTCCTAAAAATCACTTGACCCTGTTTCCTAGCAACTGACCTACTCGGCTGCCTTGCTTCCCGCCTTCTACCCTTTATAGGATGTGTGTATTCTCTCAATAAACGAGGCTTGATCAGAGACTGTCTTGCCTCCATTCTCTGTGCCCCCTGCCCCCCAATTCTCACTCCCTCCTCAGGACCTGTGTTGACCAACCTGCCGGACGGGTCAGAGTCTATCTTTTTACTTATAGATCTGTTGTGATTTTCTATTTCTTCTTGAATCAGTTTTGGTAGTTTTTGTGTTTTTAAAAAATTGTCTATTTTATCTATGTTATCTAATTTTGGCAAACAATTGTTTGTAGTATTCTTGGATATTCTTTCATATTTCTGTAAGGTCAGGAATAATAGTTCCCACTTTCATTATTTATTTTCATAATTTCAGTCTGTTCTCTTTTTCTTTGTTAACTTGTTGATTCTGTTTCAAAGAACCAACTTTTGGTTCTATTGAATCTCTATTTTTATTTTTATTCTCCTATTTTATTGTCTGTTTTAATCTTTAGAATGTTCTCTTTTCTTGCCTTAAGTTTAGTTTGCTCTTTTTTTCTTGTTCATCAAGGTGTAAAGTCATTAATTTGAAATTATTTTTAATGGAGGCATTTATAGCCTTAAATATCCAACTGAGCACTCCCTTTGCTTCCTCCCATAAGTTTCGCTGTATGGTGTTTTTCTTTTCTTTCACATCTAAATATTTTCCATATCCTTGTGACTTATTTTTTGACCCTTGGTTGTTTAAAACATGTAGTTTAATTTCTATATATTTGGGATTTTTCCACTTTCTCTTCTGTTATTCATTTCTAGCTCCATTCCATTGTGGTTGGAGATGTTACTTTTTATAATCTCAAGCTTTTAATATTTTCAAGACTGTTTTTCTGACTTAACATTTAATATATATATGTGTGTGTGTGTGTGTGTGTGTGTGTATATATATATATATATATGAAGTTATTTAATGTCCATTTAAGAAATGTGTGTATTTTGCTGTTGTTCAGAGGAATCTTCTGTATATGTTGAATCTACTTGATTTGATTTTTTGTTTGAATCCTCAAAACAAGTTCTTCACCTGCCTCAAGTGTTAAAGACAGATTGTCAGCATTTTGAAAGTAAACAGAGAACAGGCATGGCTGTCACCTATTTCAACTAACTTTGTGGATTTATATATTAAAATGATCACACACACAAATAAAAATGGCAAAAAACATGTATCCATTTTTGTTTCAATGAGGTTTCAGAGCAAACAAATGAAGATTGAATTTGCCATCAGTTTCAATCAGACAGATCCAAGATGCATATTTTGACACATTGGGTTGATTCATTTATTAGGTTATACACTTTTAAAGATTATTAAGTACTCTTATATAATAAGACTAGGTTATAAATCTTTAGTGTCTATATATATATATATATATATATATATATATTTAAAATTTGAGTTAAAGAGTGTGAGAGGCAGAGGGGCAGAGAGAAAAGGAGGCAGAAAGAATCCTAAGCAGGCTCCACCCTGCCAGTGCAGAGCAGGACATGGGGCTCAAACTCATGAACTGTGAGATGATGACCTAAGCCAAAGTCAGAGGCTCAACTGAGTACCCAGGCGCCCAACAAATATTTTTTCTACTAAAGACTTTATTACTTTATACATTCTGTCAAGGACAGAAATTACATGCTGGTTCCCCCCCCCCGCCACCCCAGGGCGTGTGTCTTGGGTTTTTCCCTTATTATTTTCTTTACTTTTTTTTTTTCTTCCTCTTCTTTTTATGGTGGTGGGGGTGGTTATGTTTAATTGAAGTTGCTTTTACAGCACCAAAGACTTAATCATCCATTTTCTATATAAAAAGTAGCTACTTTTTTGCATGGACCTCAAGTATACTGTAGTATAGAGGTGGAATTTAAGGAAAGGTATTAAGCAGGCTGTGTTTTAGCTTATGGGCAAGTAATAAAT
>NC_043700.1:66128669-66139504 GCF_006229205.1 Suricata suricatta
TTTGCAACTATCTTTTCCCATTCTGTCGGTTGCCTATTAGTTTTCTTGATTGTTTCCTTTGCAGTGCAGAAGCGTTTTATCTTGATGAAGTCCCAAGAGTTCAGTTTTTCTTTCATTTCCCTTGCCTTTGGGGATGTGTCGAGTAAGAGATTGCTGTGGTGGAGGTCTAGGAGGTTTTTTCCTACTTTCTCCTCGAGGGTTTTGATGGTTTCCTGTCTCACATTCAGGTCCTTCAGCCATTTTGAGTTTATTTTTGTTTAATTATTTTTAAAGAAATTAAACAAGAAAAAAAAACAGTGCGCTAACTAGTATTCCTGATCTTTGCCACAACGTCTAAAATACATGGAGCATTAACATTTGTTTTTTTCATTAATCAATATCATTGAGCAAATACACTGAACATAGTTCATAATATGTGTCTAATGATATGTGCACTGCTACAGGTGGCTAAAGGTGAAAAGAAATAGTTGCCACAGCATCTCATAAAGTCCTTTCCCAATATTGTCCAGTTGTTATTGCTCCTGACAGCCTTTCATTCTTAGTAAGATTGGGGAACAAATATATCTCATAGTGTCATCAAAGATGCAATTTCTATTTTGAATTCTCATTACCATAATTCTGATTGGTTTAAAAGATAAAAACACACAGAGAGAAATTTACTCTGCAATCTCAGACTGAAGGTTAACTAAGATTGTGATTGTGATACCTAACTTTTTATGGATTTAGATCCTGGATTATAGTTCCAAAATTTATTTGAAAGCAACATTTATTGCTTGCTTGCTACAGAAAATGTTAAATCCCATTATTTGCATGTTTTAAATACATTATTTTAAGCATTATTAAAGTAAAACAAAGCCAGTATCTCCTTTTGGAAGTGTTTTCCAAATTTAAGTTAAAAAATAAATTATTAAAGGTAAAATGACATCTTAAAGGATATAGTAATTTTATGTTGCCTAGAGACCATTAAATAAATACATTTTTATTATATATTCACTTAAAATAATTTTCAGACAAATTTCAATAGGAATTATCTGGAAGAGGCAAAAACTGATCAAATTGTTCAGTTACCCAAACATCACTCATGAGATTGGCCTCAACCAAAGTACATGTTAAAGTACTTAATGAACCAGAATATCGTAAATCTGAAGTTGTTTGGAAGAAGAAAAGTGGAGCCATTTCTCTCCCTCAAGGATGTGCTCAAAATAGCTGGCTTTCCTATGGCAGCAGAGTAGATAATTGACACCTTTTCTCCCCTTCACTTTTCTTTCCCTTTTTTTTTTTAAAGACACACTTATGTCTGGCAGAACTGGAAACTAAAATTTGAGATACGCATACTGTCTGCAAAGTGTTCCAAGTCTTTAAAAGATTAAAAACTTCATGGAGTTCAGTTGTAAAATCTGATTAATGTCTGTGAGAGTTATTTTTCTGATAAATAACCAAATTGTCACATCCTTATAAAATATGTATTTCCATACATAATTCAATGAAGATGATGTGTCATAGGTGCTATGCTAATAATACATTTAACTTTAGCAGCAATCATTTGTTCTAACTGCTCCTTTCCATCCCTCTTCTCTGTTCAAGAAATATTTCACACAGTAAAATGTCGTTATGTTTCCTCCTGGAGCCAACAATGCAGAACATACAAAAAGTAAAAAAAGAATTTTTAGCTCCTGCTTATAGGATGAAATTTTGGAAAGAGCATCTTTCTTACTCAACAGTAAGGACACATCCACAAAGTCACACCATTCATTGGAACATCAAAAAGCTGAGGTCACAAGGCAACCAATTACTGTAATATCTTTTTTAAAAAGTTGTGATTCTAAACCAAAATGGCCATGTAAACACTGACTTACCTGTGGACAAGCAAGAAAGGAATGGAGAGCTGCCCACTGAGTTAAATTTTGAAAAGTTTAATGTTTGGTTATCATCAGAGTATAAGGCCCTTGAAAGCTGGAGACACAAAGAATGCAGAAGAGATTTAAAGCCAGCACTACACTGAAGTTAAACACAGCAGCAACAGAACAACATAGTTAGGTATACTCCTGACTATAATGCTTTCAGCCCCTACAGTAAATGGCCTGGCCAAATAAGAGGAGTGCCCATTTCTAGGCATATATTTCTCAGTCTTTACTTCCCTACACATGATATCTGGCCTTCAACCAAAATTAAAGTGACCATAGGAAATCAAATCAAGAGACACTCTACTGTCAAGATGCAAACAAATCCAAATAGTCATATTTATATATAACAATTAAACAATCAGACAGAGAATTTAAAACAATTATGATTAATGTGATAAAGGCTCTCATAGAAAAGTTTCACAATGTGCATAAATAGGTAATTTCAGTATGTTAATGGAAACCATAAGAGTTAAGTTGTAACACTACAAATGAAAAATACAACAACAAAGATGAAAAATACCTTTAAAAGAGTCATCTGTAGATTTAAAACAATCAAATAAAGGATGCCTGGGTGACTCAGTAAGTTAAGCGTCCGATTTCAGCTCAAGAAGTGATTTTACGGTTTGTGAGTTCAAGCTCTGTGACAGGCTCTGTGTGGACAGCTCAGAGCCAAGAGCCTGCTTGGGATTCTGTGTCTCCCTCTCTCTCTGCCCCTCCCCTGCTTGCATTCTCTCTCTCAAAAATGAACATTAAAAATAAATAAAATTATAAAACACACACACAACAATCAAATAGAGAATCAGTAAACTTGAAGACAAGCCAATAGAAATGACCCAGGTTAAAATACAAAAAGTAATTAAGAAGAAACAAAATAAAGAAGAGAGCACTTTGTATTTTAGGACATCAGATAGTTGAACATGAATATAATTAAGATCTCACAGGAGAATAGAGAGGAAACAGAACCAAAAATTTAAAAAAAAAATTGAAGAGACAATGTCTGTGCACTCTCTTGAAGTACTGGAAAACACTAAACTGAACATCTAAAAACTTCGAAGAACATAAAGCTGGAAAATATCTTCTTCCCCACAAAACTCATGCCTAGAGACATCATTCAAAGGGCTAAAAAGTAAAGATAAACTGTAGAAGGCAATCAGAGAAAAAAGAAACATAATTTACAAAGGTCCAAATGGATTCTTTTGCAAAATCTAATTATTTGAGAATAAATAATACTAATATTACACAAGCTCTTTAATGAAATAGAAATCTTTTTAAGAAATAAAATAGGCATCTTAGACAAGCATTATACTGGTACTCAAATAGAAAACAACCAGATGAGAAAATGAGCAGAGTCCTTAAGACACTGCACCAAAGAAGATATAAGGATGGTAAAGAAGCATATGAAAAGATGCTCCATCTCATACATTATCAGGTGAAGCAAGTTAAAACACTAATGAGATACCACTATTGCCTACAAGAATGGACCAAATCTGGAAAACTGACAATACCAAATTCCAGCAAGGATATGGAGCTTGTGTGAATGCAAAATGGTCCAGCCACTTTGGAGGACAGTTTGGCAGTTTCTAACAAAATTAAATGTAATCTTATCATACAATCTAGCAATCACTCTCCTTGATATTTATTAAAATAGTTGAAAATTATGTCATCCAAAAAACCTACACAATGATATTTATAGAAGGTTTTTCATAATTGCCAAAACTTAGAAGAAGCCAAATGTCCTTAAGTATATGAATGGATAAATAAACTGTGGTATATCCAGATGTTGAAATTATTATTTAGCAGTGAAAAGAAATGAGCTATTGTGTCAAAAAAGACATAGATGAAGCCTAAATGCGTATTACTGACTCAAAGAAGCACATCTGAGAAGGCTACATCCTGTGTGATTCTAACTATATGACATTACAACAATGCAAAACTATTAAGAGAGTTAAAGATCAGTGGTTTCTGTGGCCTGGGTAGTGGGTGGGGTGGGGATAAATGGGCAGATCACAGAGGATTTTTAGAGCAGTCAAAATACTCTGTATGATGCCATAATGATGGATACATGCCATCATGTGTGTGTCTAAACCAACAGAATGTACATGACTACAAATGAATTGCAATGTAAAGAATTGACTTGAGGGGCGCCCAGGTGGCTCAGTTGGTTAAGCTCTGACTTCAGCTCAGATCATGATCTCTGGGTTTGTGGGTTTGAGCCCTGCACTGGGCTCTGTGCTGACAGCTCAGAGTCTGTAGCCTGTTTCAGATTCTGTGTCTCCCTCTCTCTCTCCCTCTTCCCCTCTCCTTCTCATGCTCTCTCTCGCTCAAAAATAAATAAACATTGAAAAATTAAAAATAATGGACTTGAGTGGTTATGATATATTAATGTGAACTCATCATTTGTAACAAATATACTACACTGGTGGGAGATAGTGATAATATGGAAGGCTATGTGAGTATTGGGGCAAGAAATGTATGGGAAATCTCTGTGCTTCTTTAATTTTGCCATGAACCTAAAACAACTGTGTGTGTGTGTGTGTGTGTGTGTGTGTGTGTGTGTGTATACAAAGCAATATTTTGCCAAAATGAATTATATGAAAAAGATTGCTATGAACTACTTAGTAATGTAAAGGTATGGGAGGTGAAGTTTAGCCTCACTGATGGAAATCATAAAATAGAAAATGGTAGGACATCAAAATTTAAATGTTCTAATAATAATCATTGATCTCACATCATTAAAAATAAAACTCTGTATAGGATTTTATGAGTTAGCAATATTTTACATCACCACTGGTATGTTGGTAAACCATAGAAAGTCCCCTAATGTAGAGTGCTTACAGATTTCCATTGTATAAATGTTCTCATCATGGCTGATTTCAAACGATCTACATAATGCTGTTGAACAAGAACTTGGAAGAGATGTGTACAACCAGCTTCTGCCAGCCTGTAGGCACCAGCTCTAGCATGCCACTCCAAAAATCAGCACTCTCAATATATACTTAAAATTACCAGACTTGAATATTTTTAGTGTCCTGGTAATTTTTTAAGTCTCATTATTAAGATATTTTCAAACATGTATTTGTTAATAAGAGTCATAATATCTAACTACACTAAAAGCTCCATTGTTACAATAGTTTCTGGAATAAAACAAACAGCTTGGACTAGAATGTAATTATGCTGAAGTATTCAAACTATAGTTTTTCCAACAGTAACTTAGAATGCAGTTTCAGTGCAGTTGGGATCTGTTACAAAGGAATAACAAGTGTTGTTATTGAATTAAAAAAAAAAGACTGCACCCAAGAGAGTGGCTGGGACAGCAATAAAGGTGATTAACTCTGTCATTTCTGTTACAGATATGTCATCTTATATACTTGCCTTTCGATGTAAGTTGAATACCAGCCTACATAATCTACTTATCTTGTCTTTCAGCTTCCTAAAATAATGACTTCTTAAGTGATTTTAGAGATTTTTGAGGATATTTTCATTTGCTGAGTTTTTGTGAAAATTTTAAGTTTTCTCTGATCTTTTCAAAACTCAAGGTTTAACCCATTTTTAAGATTAGAAGGAATTTTTACTGTGGTTGATTAATTGAAGTGCTTAATTAATTGAATTTAGCTACTCAGATCCTAGTGATTTCATAAGTATGAGCATTGCCTTTTTAGCCATGTCCATAGACCAAATTTCTTTTTCATCATTAATTCCAACTAGCATTACCCCCATTCTCTGAGAATATTTTTAATTATAAAACCATAAAGCAGAGTTTTAGATATATGTAGTACAAATCCAAGGCAATGCATTTTCTGAGGATTCAGGACATGGCAATATACTTCCAGCAATTTTATCTCATTTTAATTCATAAATTTAATATGGTGTGCAACTCTCCATTTTTTTTTTTGCTTTTTATTGTTTTGAGATTGTAATGGAGTGAAAATGTGTATTTATTTAATTACTAGAAAATTTTGTTATGAAATGAGGGAAAGATGTAGACACAGCGTGCCAAAATTAAAAGAGTAGTAAAATAAATGATTTTGTTATTTAGGTCCTACAGATTCAAGTATTGAGAAATGATACTATTCCTCACTTTTTTTGACTTTCTGTAATCATCTGCAGTACTTCTTGATTTTCAAACTTCTGTAGTAAGGAAAGATTTATTTATATAAAATAATGTGGAGTTTATTCAGAACATCATACACTGAAAAGTGCTAAATATATTCAATTTATTAGATATTTAATGATTAATATATTTTTGTGTGTATGAAGTACAGAGTAGTTAACAGAATTATTTTAGCATTACAACCTACAGGACTTAAAGAAGTACATCAGACTTTTGTAGTTTTTTTTTATGTAGGCCTTGTGTACATTTCATTAGATTGATACCTAAGTATTTCATTTTGGGTACTAATTCCTTGGGGTATTAATGTAAATGCCATTGCATTTATTATTTCAAATTCTGATTCTACTCCTGCTCCAGATCCCTGTCAGCTGTGCATAGACTCATGCCGTACCCCAAGACAGAGTGCTGGTGTCATTGTCAAGAGAGTGGATTGGTGGACGCCTCACACAAGCCGCCATTTTGATGCTTAATTAAGTTGGGCTTTGCTCAGAGAAAGGAAATAAGAGCAAACTCTATGGCACATTTTGTGCATACACACACACACACACACACACACACACACACACACACAGAGAGAGAGAGAGAGAGAGAGAGAGAGAGAGAGAGAGAGAGAGAGGGAATAACTCCAGACTTTCACAAATATCTCTGTCTCTACTATTCAATGGGGTTCAAAATCAGTTCAAAGGATAAGCAAAGGACCTAACCCTTCCCATATAATTTATCCTCTTCTTTTTTCCTTCTTCCTGGCCACCTTAATTACTTAACCATAACTTGACATTGCCAAACCCTAATTTTACTGCATTATGTACAATACAAAATCGCAAAATGTTTTTTTCCATGCCTAGTAGAAGAGGAGCCCTCTGCTAGAACATGACACTGCTGCAGTATATGTATGTGTGCAAGGATGCATATGTGATAAGGGGAGTGGTAATTGGGCCATTTTTCTATCTAATCAGTACCAGATAGATAAATGTGTGTCATACTGTGTGTAGGTCGATGTTATAAGTGAATGAGAGGAGACACACCATTAACATTCTAGATTACTAAAGAAAAATCTGAGATAGTCTGGCTGTTAACTCAGAAGAATACATTTGCCATGTTATATTAAGTTATATTTGGAGCTAGGAACTAAAGCAGTGTATAAAAAAATAATTCATAGGAACCATCAGAATTCCAATATTATCAAAATCTAAATATCTATTTACCTAATCAAGAGACAAGAAAAAATGATCAAAGACGGATGTTGAAATTGATTTAAATTTCTTTCATTGAAATAACGAACCAGAGGAATTTTCTAAAAACTCCTAGCTTATGATAGTTAACATTGGTGCTTTCCATTTATGATATTATCTTTAAGATTAAGATAAAAATTATTTTTCTATCTTATTGGACTTACACAGAGCTGATAAGAAAATCTAGACATGTTTCTGAGCTGTAGCATGTAACATTCCATCTTAAAAACCCTTACCTGTTCAAAGATTCTTTGTTTCCTCTTTTCAGTTTCTATAGAAGCCCAATGCTTTCTTTTTTCACTCCTTGGAGAAAGGTAAACAACATTGACTAAATCTTTGCCTATTTACACTTACTTTCCTCCAGCATTTTGGTTATTGCTTTATAGGTGACCCTGATCAAAAGATTAGTAAGCCCTTGTGAATACCTGTGCACTGAACAAGTGTAATCTTTCCTTTTTCAAAAGAGAGTCCTTCAAGACAAGCATGATTTACTTTTTGTTTATGGCAATAGCTGCATGGATGCCTTGTACTGGTATTAGTGGACATTAAGATATAAATCATAGACACGCATGGACCGAGAGAGAAAGAAAATTGCTATTTTAGGGAAAACAAGGAGCTTCATATGCTGGTTGTGAAAACCTGCCCTGTCAAGGTTAGCATAACTAATTCTGTCAAGCCTCAGTGAAGTTTGACATGACTGCATCCATAAGAAAGCTGCAAAGGTCATAACGCACTGTATACCTTTGGGGAGCTCAGGAGAACCAGTTTGGGCCGATTCTGTTGAAAGAACATCTAAGTAACCTAGAATAGGTTTTGTAAAGAAGTTTATGAGGTTGGGGAGTGGGAAGCCAGAGAAGACCATGTGTCAAACTATTACTCTCCATGAATCAAAATTAAGCTTTGCTACCTTTGAAGAATACAGCTCTGCTATTCACAAGAAAAGAAGACTAGACAGAGCCATTAGCCCAAAGATATATTTAAACAAACAAACAAGACCTTTAGGCTACTTTTCACCAAATACGCAATGTCAAAAGTTTCAGTTTTCTTCTTGCATCTGAGGGAACTTCTGGGCTCCGTGTTCTACGGGAGGAAAGAGAACACATTTCTCAGCACACTGTTTTTGAAATCATTATTATTGGTGGTGGAGAGGTAACCACATAGTCCCAATGGCTGCAGTCAGAGCAGCCCACACCAGAAATGAAGTAAAATTTTTAGAAGTAAATAAGCCATGATTCTTATTCAGGAGTACAGATAATTTCAACAAGTGATCATGATATATAGGTAATATTTCTACCTGAGTGCAACATATACATACATAAATAAGCTTTTCTTAGCTTGTGTTAAATTTTCCAATCAGGCAAACTAGTTTCAATAAGTTATTGTAAGTAGTAATGAATTATAACTGCTGCTGAAAATTTTATTGAGGAGCAAACCTCCTTGATGCTAGAATGCCATGCAAAATTAATAGGGCATGGCTAATTACAGGCTCTCTCCCACCACTGTGAACCACACAAAGTATTTTTCCCCTCTCCCTTTTTTTCATTTTTGCAATTGAAACTGACGCTGATTTTATATTTGCTAACTTTTCAATAACTTTGATATTGAAGAAAATGGCAAAAATTTACAAATGGCTTATTCAGAATAGTATTATCTACACCAACTTTAGAAAAAATAAGTTTGAATAATGAAACATTGATTTTGCTTAACTAGAAAATAAATACCCCTCGATTTTGAGAATAAGCATCCTATTCAATTAAAAATTCATACTGAATTATTCAGAATTCTTATTTGTCTGTAACACCAAGTTTAGTCAATACTGGTGTCCTTCCAATGATTCTGTGTTAAAGAATTTTCTGTACCAAATATTGTCCAAGATGTTGTTATTCTCTTTTTGGTTCTACATGCCTCTGGATAAGAATTGATTTTCTGTATCCTTCTGCTCCTCTTTGTCTTTGGCCCATATAGCACCTTGTCTTGTTTTTTCTTCATTAAGTTTTTGGTATATTGACACATTCATGGTCCTCCCATGTTCATTGGTCTCTGGAAAATAATAATTCTCATGATAAAAGGAAAAGAATAACTTGGATGATTGAACAAAAAGTGATATGCTGAATAATAATTTGAGAGAAACAAAAATTATAACCTGATATTTTTAAAAAGACAGTGATAAACAAAAATTTTTGCAATTATATTAAAGTTATATATTTGCTGTGTTTATCTGGCCAAAATTATCAATGTGCTTTATGGATTTCATTGGATACATTTCTCATCCTCACAAAGTTTTACTTTCTCCTCTGTAAAATAAGATTAATGGCAATATCCACTTCAAAAAGTCATTGACTTCTTGTTTGGAATAAATGATATGATCCATGCAAAATAGACACAACTGAAAAAAACATCAAGAACTCATCAGAAGCTACATATAGATAAGAAGTCACTCAATTTCTCTCAAAAGAATGGACAGATAGATGAATATAACTAGTTACTCAAATAACTATTCTAATAATACCTGTGAATAATGTCTTTCATCAGTGCTTCTTTACTTTAAAATTCCTATAGGAACTTTCTACAAATAACCATTCCTAGACAACATCTTTAAAAAAATCTAACTTATTTGGTAAGAAAATGGAGCGACAGGAGCTCTATTTCATTGGTGCTGAAAATGCAAAATAGCACAGCCATTTTGGAAGACAGATTGTCAGTTTCTTAAACACTAAGCATACTCTTGCTATAACATCCAGCAACATCCTTGGTATTTATGCAAAAGGATTACAAATGTAAATCCACATAAAACCTACACACAAATATGTATAGCAGCCCTTTCATAATTGACAAAACTGGGAAGCAACCAAATGTTTTTCAGACAAATGGATAAACTGTGATTCATCCAGATAATTTAATATTATTCAGCTCTAAAAAAATGAACTATCAAGTCATAAAAAGACATAGAGGAAACTTAAATGCATATTACTAAGTGAAGAAGTAAATCTGAGAAGGTTCCATACTATATGATTCCTACTATTTTTATAAAATTCTGAAAAAAAAGCACAACAATGGAGACAGTAAAATATCAGTGATGGTCAGTGTTTGGGGGGGAGGGATGAATCTGTTAACACAAGCAATTTTTTATGGCAGTGAAATTATTCTGTATGATACTATAATGCTAGGTACATGTCATTATACACTTGTCTGAACCCATAAAATATACCCCACCATGAGGAAACACAATATAAACTAGTGCTTGGGGTGACTATGATGTGTTAATGTGGGTTTATTTTTGGTAAGAAAAAAAAAGTACCATACTGGTGAGTGATGCTGATAAGGGGAAGTCTAATGTGAGGGGTCAGGGATTATATGGGAAATATCTGCACCTTCCTTTCAATTTTATCATAAAACTAAAGCTGCTCTAAAGTAATAAAGTCTTCTTTTTAACTTTTTGTTTGTTTGTTTTATTTTATTTTTTATACAATTTATTTTTTTAACATATGCAATTATTTTCCATCATTTACAATACAGTAGTTTCAATGATACTCCAAACAGAAAAGCAAAGTAAAAAATCAAAACCCCCACTTCTATTTCATGTAATTA
>NC_043700.1:66139604-66177946 GCF_006229205.1 Suricata suricatta
AAGTCTAATTACATGAAACAGAAGTTGGTGTTTTGATTTTTTACTTTGCTTTTCTGTTTTGAGTGTCATTGCAACTACTGTATTGTAAAGGATGGAAAATAATTGCATATGTTAAAAAATATGAAACTTTATAAAGCAAAAAATAAAAAAATAAAAATAAATAAAACAACTAACCTTCATTTTAGATTTCTTGTATTCTTCAGTTAGCTGAAGGCATTTAAAATTTTCAGGTAAATTTTTATTTTAATTTTGCTTCTAGATAGCATGTTTTCTTTAATACTTTTCAAAAATTCACATTAATATTCAAAAGTAATATGAACACCGAGTTTCCTTCTGCTTCTGTCTTGCTATCCTCACTAAACAAAAGTAAAAAAATCCAACTAAGAAAAGCCCAGTATTCACTACTTCTCAGTTCTCAATAGGAGATATTTATGACTCTAAGGGTAACTAGATGTGAAGAAATAAGCAACTTTTGGTTTTTTATTTATCAGGGAATCTTTGGAGCCTCAAGAAAAAAGGACCCTGGCACAAAATCAGGTTGTTAAATCAAGTCAATATTATATTCAATGAGTTTGGGGAAGAGAATGCTTGGAATGGATGTAAGAGAATATTTGGATATGTTTATTTGCATTTGTGTATGTACTTGAACACGCACACACACATATATACATATATATATTTATATATTTATATATATACAGGGTAAAAAGCAAATTCTTACCTAAGGTCAGAATTTTTATTAAGCACATTTCTATTGGTTGGAGCACTAACCTCATAAGCAATTACAACAATCATATAATGTGAAGAATCTTCATGACAGTGATTTTTTTTCACTTCTTAAAATACCTTTTTTCCCCAAAAAGTTTCATATTAATTTTTTTTGTATAGTTGTATCACACCATGGTTCTCTGTATTCTCTAAAACATATAGCATTCTAAATGTAAACTTTTGCCATTTTTACTCAAATATTTCAATTGCTCATCTGTAAATTTCAGATTATTTCATCCTAATAAGGTTTTTAAAAAGTATACATATATAGGGGTTCCTGGGTGGCTCAGTCATTTAAGCTATTGACTTCAGCTCAGGTCATGATACCAAGGTTCATACAGTCAAGCCCTGCATCAGATTCTGGGCGACAGCACAGAGACTGGAGCCTGCTTCAGATTCTGTGTGTGTGTGTGTGTGTGTGTGTGTGTGTGTGTGTGTGTGTGTATGTTTCTGTCTGTCCCTCCCTCACTTGCACTCTGTCTCTCAAAAATAAATCAACATTTTTTAAATTAAAAAATATACATATATATTTTCTAATTCAGAGTAATGTGATAGAAGTATAACAAAATCTGTATATACAGTGTAACAAAATCTTTATATAAAATATTAATTCAGTCTCTGGATGCCTGGTAGCTAGGTTGGTGATCAGCTCAGTTTGTGATCTCATGGTCCTGAGATCAAGTCCCAAGTCAGACTCTGTGCTAACAGTGCAGAGCTTGCTTGGAATCTTTTTCTCCCTCTCTCTCTGTCCCTCCCCTGTTCTATCTCTCAAAATATTTAAAAATAAAATAAAATAAAATATTAATTCAGTCTCATTTTAACAAGTCTAAAGAATAGATATATTTCTTCCACATGAGCTTTATATATATTTCATGTTTATTCTGTTAATAGTTATTTATTTATTTTAAGGTTGGGGGGAAAGGGCAGCAAGAGAGGGAGAGAGAGAATCCCAAGTAGGCTCTGCACTGTCAGCACAGAGTCTGGTGTGGGGCTTGATCTCACAAACTGTGAGACATGACTCAAGCTGAAATCAAGAGACAGATGCTTCACTGACTGAGTCATTCAGGTTCCCCAATAATTTTCATTTTCAAATTTTACAAAAATAATGCTGTGTCCCAAACCAAAACTGTAGACAAATGTCTGTGAAGGAAATGACATGCATTGCTGGTCTTGGCACAGACAGCATGAAGGTGTGCAGGCAAGATAATGGGAGAGAACAACATTCAGTTGTAGTGTATCAGTAGGTCAGAGACCACCCTTCAATTTCCACAATAGTATTTATTTTTTGGGGTCTAACTTTTTAAACATTTCTACACTAAACCCAGAGGGAATCAATGAAAAATATCTACTTTCTTTATTGAAATATTAGGTGATGCATTTCACACCAAACTCTGAACACACCACATAATGGAATAAAGAGAAAAAATATTATTATTGCAACTGAAGCAAGAAAATAATTGACATCTTTCCATAAAAAACACACACACACACACGGGAAGACTACTCAAACTAAAAACATGAGGATACTTCCTCAACCCGATAAAGGTCATTTATTTTAAAAACTGAGTAACATCATACTCAAACACAAAACATTAAAAAGTTTTCCCTAAGACAGGATGAAGACAAGTATGGCCATTCTTAGCATACGCATCAAATATCAACTATTTTATTGGAATTTCTATCCAGAGCAATTAGTTAATAAACGTAAATAAAATCAAAATTCGAATGGAAAAGTGAAACCATCTCTGTTCACACACATGCATGACATGATATTATATACAGAAAGTTTTAAATAATTTATACAGAAAAACTACCAGAGCAAAATAAGAAATGAATTCAAGAAACTTACAGGATATAAAATCAACAGAGAACAATTAGAGACATTTGAACAATCAAAAGTGAAATTACCAAAATAACACTGCTGTAAGAATAGACCAAAAGCAGTGAAATAAAATCCCTAGCCCAGAAATTAACCCATATACTATGGTCATTTGATTTTTGATAAGGGGCCAAGATATTTAATGGTGCTGGAACAAGTAGATATCCAAATGCAAATCAAACCACATAAAAAAAAATCACTTCATAATGGATTAAAGACCTAAATATAAGAACTAAAACAACAAACTCTTAAAAGATAAGAAGAAATCTTCACCATCATGGATTTCATAATGGTTTCTTGGATATGATACCAAAACAAAAGGGAAAAATAGATACATTTTATTAAATCTTAAAACTTTTTGGTATTAAGGGAAGCTATCAAGAGAGTGGAAAGGCAACCCACAGAAAGGAGAGGTAATCATGTTTTATAAGGGTCTACTCTCTAGAATACATAAATATTTATAGATCAAGATCAAAAACCAAAAAGATCTTCTCAACAGCAATGTAAGAAGCTAGAAAATAATTGATTGATGGCCTTTAAAATAAATACTGAAGCTGAATCTCGTTTATAATCCCATGTGCAATGAAAATATTGATCAAATAAGAAGGCAGAATAAGTATATTTTCAGACAAATGAAACTGAAAAATTGTATCTTCCTCATACCATTTTACAGAAAGCTACTGAATAACCAATGAAGAAAAGAGAAGACCAGAGGTCCCAGAAAATGCGGCAGACAACTGAAAAAAATGAAGGGAATCCCCTGGATGATGGTGAAAGGAAGGTCTGAGGACAACAGTTGTGCACCAGCATCAAGGGGTTTGGGGACTGCTCTTTATCTTAAAGATCACAAGACTAATAACTCTTTAAATGATGTACATTTATTAATTCAATTAAAAAAGAAATTTCAAGATAAGCAAATATGCAAGGCTTAGACATTGCCATGGGGGAAGGGGAGGGGAAAGCTAGAATGGGGACAAAACAGGTACACGAAATCAAGCCAAAACAGACCATTGATTGATGACATTCTTCAGAGGGAAAGCAATCATCGAGGATTATGAACCTCACAGTTCATCTCTCAGAGAAAATAATTGATTGCAAATTTCAATGGCACATTCTTTTCAAAACATACAGCTATTTTATTCAGAACTAAAATGAAAATAAGTGTGGCATTAGAAAGAAACATGAAATCGAATAAAATCCAAGAAAACGTCTGCTAGCTTTTAAGGAGACAAGTTGGATTCTACTTATGCTTAGTACTTTCTGCTTTTGAGGCAAATATTTAAAATTTATTAGATTATTAGAGAAAAAATGTGCTATATTATAGAGTCCCTTTTATAATTCAATAAATTAATCAAATTATTTCATTAAAATGTTTTAAAATATTTGTATTTTAATTAAAATGAAATAAATTAAAATGTTAAAAATATTTGTATTAGTGCCAGAAAACAAGCATGTGGGAAGATGGGTGAAAGAGATAAAGGGAGAAAAGTACACTTATCATGATGAGTACTGAGTAATATGTAGAATTGTTGAATCATTATATGGTACACCTGAAACTAATATAACACTATATGTTAACTACACTTCAATACAAATATGTTAAATAATATTGTTAATATTTGTGTATATTTTTGAAGAAATAATTTTGAAGAAAGGCATCACTTCCACTACCACTGTCTTGAAAAAAAATCATCATCCACTCTTAGCAGATATATTTCAAAAACCTTTTTGAGTATTGTCCCCACTGTAGACCTTACCCATTCCAGTTTAACCTCAATAGGAATAGACAAAGGCAACTCCCCCTTCAAAAGGCTTCATTAAAATAGAGCTTCCAGACCCCACTGATGACCTCATACATGATTGCTACCCGTCTCTACTCATTGGACTCCTTTGGCCTTTCCCTAGTTTATTATTTTCTTTTCCACAGCACATTCATTGCTATACATATATGAACATAAAACAAATGACCAACTAGGGTATATTTGTTACATAAAATTAACTTTGTAAATGATACCAGTGATATTGTGATTATCTATTGTTTTGGCTTTTAGAATAAATTATTTTGTGATTTGGCACACTTAATTTTTCCATAGGATTCCCCCTCAACATAAATCAGTCACTAAAGTATCATTTTAGTTGACATTCTGTGCCTGTTACAATACATTGGAAATTAGATGTAGACATTTGTATAAATTATTATTATATAATATACAAATAATATGTAATTATATAACTTATTATTAAAATTAAAACATAAGGGGAGCCTGGGTAGCTCAGTTGGTTAAGCTTCCAACTTCAGCTCAGGTTATGATCTCACAGTTCATGGGTTTGAGCCCCATGTCTGGCTCTGTGCTGACAGCTCAGAGCCTGGAGCCTGCTTCAGATTCTGCCCTCCCTCTCTGCTTGTGCTGTCTCTTTCTTTCTTTCAAAAATAAATTTTAAAAAATGTTAAAAAAATTTTTTTTAAATGAAAAAAGAAGAAAATAAACATTAAAAAAAAATAAAACAAAACAAAACACAAGACCAAATGTGGAAGCATTGCTAGGGCACTGTATTACCATTTTCGAAAAATCCAGTGGTTAAAGCAGCATAAGGTAATTTTTAAATCAATCTGAAAATGGTCACAGGCCTTCATCCTATATCTAAAAATAATGCATTAGCTTGTTCAGAAGGAACAGATGGGATTTCACTAATATCCCACGAGACCTTTTGCTTTAGTTTTTCATCTATAAAGTGTAGGCATTGGAAGTCATTCTTATTTTTCCTTCTAACTTGGTCTGCTTTGAATGCTAATATTTTATACTCCAATAAATCAGCACTTCATTTGATGATATTACTGAAATTTCTTCAAGTGCCATTTTCTTCTTCGTCTATATTCCCGCCACACTAGACGTCTTTTCTATCATTACACATCCTTCTGTCTCTCTTTTTCCACAGTGTCTGGGAAAGACACACTTTTCCTTTTCTCTCTGCTTTTAGGACCACTTCTGGGCCCATTGCAGGACCCCCTCCCCAACTGCCCACTTAACTAGCAGTAAAACTTATATTCTTTTACCTCTTCTTCACTAGCCTGTAAACCTTATGAATTCAAAGAAAATGGTTGCCTTGCCCTTCATTTAATTCTTAAATCCTGCACAGAGTAGGGCTCAAAAGCTCTTGAATATTAAATAACATGAGAGAAGACTTTCTAAAGAAAGTGTATCTTATTTATATATCACACCAATATATAAAAGGTTTTACCCGTGTTTCCCCTCTGCAAGGAGAAGGGGCTGAATGAGAGGCATGAAGATGAGACCTTACAGATTATACATAGCTGTTCAAGCTAAACCCAACAGTTCATAGGGTGCCTTGGGTCAGTTCACTCATAAAGACGGTACAGATGACTGAAAACCCAGCTGGGGCAGTCATATTCAAGCAAGTCTTTTCCTTTTCAGCACTAACCAGTGTCCCTTTGTACCAGCACCTCCCCTGGCTTCTTCCTCTCCTTCCTAAAGGTCAACACAGCCAGCCACCGAAAAAGAGAGAATTGAATGATAACAAAGTTCCTTTGAGTCCCTGTAGAGACTGAAAAATTCTATGTGGTCCTAAGTTAGAACTATGGTATGCAGGATTGACATTAACATTCACACTTTTATCGTAGAATTGCAGAGGACCCTTTTGCTCCTACACACATCAATAACCTGCTCATGTGCTGAAAACTGAATGTCACGTTCTTACTCAAAACATTTTGGTTTTCTTTTCCCAAATTGTTTTCAAAATGGTGCTGTCCCTCAAATCCTTTAAAATACATTCTTTTTAAAATTTCTTCAAAGTAGATTTTTTTTGGATACAGCCTTCCCTGCTCTGCATCAGCTAAAAGAAACTTTTAGTTCCTTCACATCTCTTGCCTTAAATGGACTAGAGTTAACAGAGGAAAATCTAAATGCTTTGATATATTTTATGAATATTTATATAGGCAAAGAAACATCCGATTTTGTTTTTTTATAAGAAAATGGTAGGGGCGCCTGGGTGGCTCAGTTGGTTAAGCCTCCGACTTTGGCTCGGGTCATGATCTCACGTTAGTGGGTTCGAGCCCTGTGTTGGGCTCTGTGATGACAGCTCAGAGCCTGGGGCCTGCTTTCGATTCTGTGTCTCCCTCTCTCTCTGTCTCTCCCCGCTCATGCTGTCTCTTTCTGTCTCAAAAATAAATAAAACATTTAAAAAAATGGTAGATAATGGTTGCTCAGCTGAATTGAGATATCTTTATGCCTGAATTATCTATATAATGACTCAACTCGTTTCTAATTCTTCTAATTGAAGTTTCCCCTTCAATTAGAAGGTAGAGATGCAGACTTATGTATTGTTCCATAATAAAAGTATAACAAAAATTTAATGTTACAATCAATTTCACTGAGATTGTGATCATTTTGATGTTAAAATGCAATTATTAACCTAAACATCTTAAGGAAAGTAAAACTAGTAGTTCTTCCTTTCATTTCAATGTACATTTTGTTTCTGCCAGCTATTTTGAAAGGTCAGACACTGCTTTCAGCATTTATCCTTCCATGCACAGAAATACACCTTTGATACCAATACTCTTTTAAAGGTATTTGATTTTCTCTACACTGATTGATATTTGATCACAAAGTCTTAAAAACATCACTACCATCTTCCTACTTTCCATCATATATTCTTATTTTTGCATTTGTAAAAATGGAGTCGCTAATGTGGCTAACACTTGGACAAAAACAATTATTATTGCAATTCATTTTTATAATTGATGATGAAAAATGTTTCAGACTCAATGGTGCAAACTTGAATAACATACTTTACAAGTAAGTAATGTTATGTGATTTTCAGATCTACTTTTTCTTCAATTGTGTGACTATTTTAAAATGAATTTTGGACTGAGTTATCTAAATGATTGCCTTACTATTCCATGTTGCTTATGTTTGTAAAAGTAGGCAATTTAAATAAATTTTAAATTTTTAAATAAGATATCAAATCCAAACAAAGAGATAGCAAACTGGTTTTAAATATAAACAGTATGTGAAGAACAGATATGGATCAAACTACTTATGGGAACTAATTATTTGGTTAAAATGTCATTTTTAAGTAAATGCAGAATAGCTTAATTGATAAAAGTTATTAAGTAATTGGATAGCAATATGTAATAAAATAGCATATAGCAAAACCTTACCTTATTAATATATATACAAAATCCTGGAAAACAGTAAGAAAAAGTTGAACAAACAATGGAAATGTCCACAAAATGCATAATCAGGCAATTTACACAGTATGAATACCAATAGTCAGTAAATATTAAAGTATATTCAATACTTCTAGGTAGAATAAGTAAAACTTAAAATGTTGTATTTTTGCCTAGCAGGTTCTCAGATTAGAAGTGATAGATAATGCCCCGTGCAGAAGTGGATGAGCAGATGTTCTGATGTAATGTTGATACGCTATTTACATTTTTCTGAAGGTCATAAGCAATATACATCCAAATGTACATCTTCTATAGTAGAGTAAGCGTACTTAGGGAAACTTACCCTGAAGAAGAAGGTTAACCACTGATCAGTGCTAGGGATGGGGCACTGACTCTCCCCGTGAGGTCAAAAACCTGCATATAACTTTTGATTCCCCTGAAACCTAACTACTAATAGCTTACTATTTACCATAAATCTTATGAATAACAGTTGATTAATGAATATATTGTATGTTGTATGTATAATATACTGTATTTTTACAATAATACCTAGCTTTTTATTGGTTTTGTTTTTGTTTTTGTTTCGGTATTTCCAAGCTATCTGATTCTTCTTTGAGTTGTTTCCTTATTGTTATGACTCTCCAAAAAATGTCCAATATATTTATTGAATATAATGTGCATATAAGTGAATCCTCCTCACAGTCTAAACCCATGACCTATTCAAGGGTCAACTATAATTAATGAGTGCTTGAAAACACTCACACACACACACACACACACACACACACACACACACATTTCCTCACAGTTTTGGTGTACAGAGTGTTCAGTATTTGCTAATATGTCTAATTCTTAAGATTTTTTCAGGTCTTTTTAAGTCAAGAAAACATCTTGAAATGCAGTACATATATTGTTAGAATAGTCACAAGGCTGAAGAATGTAGGACATATTCAGGTCCATAGAATGAACTATTTGAGAAATTATTAAAATTTGTCTATTATGCTTTGGTTTTAGCTAAATTTTACAATCTGTTACGCAGGGGTTCTGATGTTTGAATGGAAAGCGAGTGCTTGAAGTGCCTGGCATTTTAAATTCTCAATCTCTGTCTCTCCTTATATTGTTCCATTCTTAATTTAAATACTGCTTTCTTTTCATGTAGTTTTATATGGAAATACAGAAAAGGTATCTAGTGTTCTAATTATTATGTTTTTAAAGCAAAAAGAAAGAGGAAAATTACAATACTGGAATAGTTATTTATTCCTGAGAGGAGACAGGATGATAAGATCTGGAGCACAGAAGTATTCAACAAAGCTCATAATATCTAATTCTTAAGCTTATTGGTTGGTTCATGTGTGTTCATTTTATTAATTTGTTTTGTATGATATATATATTTTATATATACTATTATATTTTTATAATATACTTTATATATCTAACATAAATACATAAAAAATAAGATAATTCTCTAAGTATCAATGTCTCCATTTAGCACAAGATCAATATGTAATTTTTTGCAATATTAATTTATAATGGCAAATTAATATTTTACAACAGTAGATTAGTGATAATCAGAATGAAATCAAATAAATCCAGACTTTAAATGTGTATAAACTTGCTGGGAAAAAAAAGTTCTATGTTTACCTAAATGGATTAATAGTGGCCCTATATAATAGCAATCAGAAAGGTAATTTTATAAGATTTATGGGATATTACATGATTAGTGCACAAATGATACCTCTAAATTCTGAAGTGGAAAGAATTTCGCATAATTGAGCGCTAGTTAGAATAATGTGTCATTGGATCATCTTGTTTGTATTACTGCTAATTAGCACCAATATTCATTTTAGATGAGATCTTTGTTCCCAGAATAATGGGGAAGGATGAATCCAGGGATAGGAAAGAACTTTAAAATTTTAAATTTTGAAAACACTTCAAAAGTGATATATTCTAACTTACCATTAAGTATCTGACTCTCCCCATCCCTAAACCTCTGATTTCTCTGCTAAATTTGAAGACAACTAAGACTTTTTTGGTGTATCATCTATAAATATTTCTCCACTTTTGCAACCTTCATAAGACGTGTTGCACCTCCCTCAGACTGTAAGGAAAAATGAATCAGAGACCATACATATCACATTATGAACTATTAATTAATTACAAGTGGTTCGGAGTTCATATCTGGTGTTGTACCTTCTTTTCCTTCCACTTGGTCTTCTTGTCCAATATCCTTAGTGCCTTGAAAGCCAGTGTTACTTGGTAGATCTTTATTTGTTGGTTCACTTTTCTGCTAATTCTAAGGGAAATGTTTTCTCTCCAAATTGTCTTTAACCTCAAAGTTATTATTTTTAACATCTCTGTAAGTTTGAGGAGAGAAGAGTATATAAGACATGTTTTACAACACCTACTAGGTTCGTTTGCCCCCCCACCAGATTTGACTCATAATGACTAAACTACAGGATTTTATTGGTCTTAGTTATGAGAAATGGCCAATGATGAAACTATGTCAAAGTGTATGGTCTGGAAACCATAAGCAGTTTATAGATATAGATGTAAAGATAGAGATAGAGATATACTCCTAGAAATCCTGAGATCAATTTGTTTAAAAATTTCCCTAGTCATTTTTATTATAGAAAGCATGAGAGCCTATTTGAAATGAACATGTTCCTTCAGTCAGAACCTAGAGAATTAGGCATTATTGAAAGGGAGCAAGTGAACAGAGAGATAATGAAGAGGAATCGTAGGTTGTGGAATTCATCCTTGGGCTGATGATTTTTCTACCCTTGGTAGCAAAGTATATGAAAATGAACAGATCTTACTCGTTAATTGTCGCGTTGCTGACATTCTCTCTTTACCTAATTCTATACATTATTACATAACGTAATTTAGAATCCTGGGAACTGTCAGTGCTGAAATGCTCTCAGGCATCCTCTACGCCACAGCCTCTACCTGAAACACAAGACATCTGGAGCCCAGAGGAAAGTAGGTGTTTGCCAAAGACAGTATCACAGCCTTTGGGCTCCCAGGCATTTATTCTTTACAGCAGCAGCTCACTTTTAATCCTTTTATTTTTATAGCGCCCACAAGCTCACAAGAAACTTTCTAATTTATCTTCTTAACTATTTATACATAGTAGCTACTCTAAGAATATATTATTATTACACTTGGGCACCATGTTTACTTATTGTGGAAATTGTGAAAGACGGTCCTTACAGCATGTAACACATTTTGTCGGGGTGAAACAATATCCCTGCCCCTACCACGCTGCATTCAAGCTGCTTGAAAGTGGTGATAGGACTTCAGAAGTGAATCAGTCTTTATGTAATCATATCTGTTTCATAAATTGGAAAATTGTTTTGAAGTATGGAACTCTCCTTTGAATAGTGATGATGCCTAAGCTATTGAAGATTAAATCGCAGCATTAAAAATTGTAAGTGGTTTCAAGTCCTTGGCGGACGAGCTATGTGCAGATGGGTATAGCTGTCTTTACTATACCCTGAAGACATTAATGGAGATGTAATGATTTGAAGAATATTAAAGTACTTTTTTTTAATATTTTAAAACAAAACCATCTAGGTCACTCTCTTAACCTGTTTCCATCCTAACCCTCTTTCTTTCTTTAAGAATTATACGGACTGGGTGGGAATAGACAAATGTGACATATTTATCCAGGATATAGTACAATATTTTTAAAGGGCTCAGTCTTTTCTATTTCTTCAATATAAATGCCACCAAAAGTACCCTTTTAAAGATAGTGAGCACATATTATGAAAGGATATATTGTTCCATTTTTCCAGAAAGTTTCTATATTGAGCAAGGCATTATCAGTAAGTGCTGTGGCTAGCTCAGGAGATACATTGTATGCCATCAATCTCTGTGCTGTTCTGAAGAAGGTTGCAGTAATGGGAGCACCCCTCCTCTGGCAAGCTTCTGCTCAGTGTGGGATAATACAGGGGAAGGCTTTACGAATGGTTTCTTGAAACTCTTTTCCTACATAGGTTAACTTTGAAATGACCCAGGTTTTATAGTGATGGTTATATATTTTATTTTCCTGTAGATACTTCAACAAAGCCAGCATTTTGTGCCTTGCTTAGACACCAGGAGAATGGTTGTCTTTATTAGACATCAGATATTTCTTGTTGTCATTAACAATCCTTAAACTCAATAGCATGCCACACTGAATGATATCTTTAACATTATAGGCTTCACCCCTTTCCACACTAGCTGACCCTGAACTAAGAGGCTGGTATGATTCCAGAGAGAAACCCAGAAGCAAAGCAACCTAGAGCTAGCCTAGCTATCCTGCGATACAGTGCTTTCTTAGCAAGATTAGTTGAAACACGGGGTATTTTCTTTGAAAATTTCCATTTTGTCTCATTGCTTGTACTTAGGAAAATATAGCTTACCAGTCCTTTGTAAATTAGAGGAAAGAAGCATATTGAAATAGAAAAAGATAAAATTCACCTTTATCACTATTCTCTGGGTTCCACTCACCTTCAAATACTGTTTCTGCATAGATAATACCCATAAATAACTCCAGCTCTGACTTTTCCCTCAAGTGTTTACTGAGCTGTCTACTTAGATTTTACAAAATCTTCACTCCACTGTCCCAAACCTACTTCTCTCTATCAAACCAGATGTTTTCATTTCAATCCCTGATCCTGTCAAGGGATTTACCATTCCTTAGGTTATCCAACACTAAAGTTTGGAGTTTTGTTTTACGTTTCTTCTCCTTGTCCAGCAACCTCTCCCAACCCTGACGTCTAAATAATTTCCAACATCTATTCAAGCTTCTTTTATACCTTATACCTATTCCCTCTTTTGCATTTCTACCACCACACAATCTCTGTAATCCTTCAAATGATACATATAGCATTTTCTTACCAGCTAAATCTTTCAATAACACAGCTTTGAGAGGTAATATTAGGAAATTTTCATCACTAAACCAGCAATGTCATAGTATTTTTTAAATAAATATTTATGACATGTCCTCATTTTCCCATGATGATCATACAAGGATGGCACACTCAAGTTATGGAGAACTGTTTGCAACACAATAACGCACTGTCCTATATGTCATAGATTTGCTTTTGACCTCCCTCTTATCTAAAGTACGCTCTACTCACCCCTGGCTCCCTATGAAAGATCCACCTCTCAAAATTCTCCTCAAATATGAAGGTTCAAATGCTTTCCCTAACATGAAAGTTATTGAAATTTCACAGATGAAAATAAACTATATTTTCTTTCTGTTTTAAGCAGTTACTTTTTTTTCTTCACTTTCCTGGAAAGCTTACTTGAATCTGCTTTTTTTACCTCTTGGTGTAGATATTATCAATGTCTGAAGACTAAAAGTCCCATGAGGGAAAAGACTACATCTTATTTAATGTTAAATATTCTCCCCAGAATCAATCTCTCTTTCTCTCAACAATCATTTTCTATATTTATATTATTTCCCAAACTTATTAAGGTATAATTGAAATACAATAAAGTACACATGTTTAAAATCTATAATTTGATCAGGTTGTTTTAAATGGTTTTATTTATTTATTTATTTATTTATTTATTTATTTATTTATTTTTTGAGAGACAGAAAGAGACAGCACGAGCAGGGGAGGGTCAGAGAGAGAGGGAGACACAGAATCCGAAGCAGGCTCCAGGGTCTGAGCTGTCAGTGCAGAGCCTGATGCAGGGCTCAAACCCACAAACTCTGAGAAGCCAGGCGCTTAACTGACTGAGCCACCCAGGAGCCAAATTTGATCAGGTTTAACATATATATACATCTGTGAAACCATGAACACAGTCAAGACCATGAACATTTCCATCATGCACCAATGATTCTCTGTGCCCCCTTGTATTCTATGCTTCCCTCCAGTGCCATTTTCAGGCAGCCATTAATATGTTTTCAGTCACTATATATCCAATTATATTTCTTAGACTGTTATATAATAGAAATTATAGTCTGTTAAACAAACACCTAACCTCTTTAATTCAGCATGATAATTTTGAGACTCACTCATATTACTGAGTGTACCTATAGTTCTTTTTTTAATTGACTAATATTGCATTATACAAGTATACTACAATTTGTTTTTCTTTTCACATGAAATTTTCAGACACTTGTGCTGTGTCCAGTTTTTGGCTACTGGAAACAAAGTTGTTAAAAACATTTATATACAAGTCTTTCTGGAGACATGCATTTTCATTTGTCTTGGTTAAATATTTAAGAATTAAAAATCTGCATCACTTGATTTGTGTATGCATCACTTTTTAAGAAAATTCCAAACTACTTTCCAAAGTGATATAGCATTTTCAATTCCTTCTAGCAGTGTGTGAAAGTTTCAGCTGCACAGTACCCGTGGTAGCATGTGATTTGACCAGTTTTCTTATTTTTAGTTCATTTAATCTATATGCAGTGTTAGCTCAGTTTGTGATTTTATTTTTTTAATGTCTTTAAAATTTTTTTACATTTATTTATTTTTGAGAGACACAGAGAGACAGAGCAGGAGTGGAGGAAGGGCAGAGAGAGAAGGAGAAACAGAATCTAGAGCAGGCTCCAGGCTCTGAGCAAACGTTCATCACAGAGGCGGAGGTGGGGCTTGAACTCTCAAATGGTGAGATCATGACCTGAGCTGAAGTCGGACACTTAACCAACTGAGCCAGTTTGTGATTTTAATGTGCATTTCCATGGTAATTAATTTTCACATGATTGAATCATTAAATATATTCTGAGTACAAGTTTCCTGTTGTGAATATTATTCCTCAGTGGTTTCCTTTTTTTTTTCCCTTATGGTGCCTCTCAAAGAGGAAAACAGTTTAATTTAATCCAATTTATAAATTTTTCTTTTGTGTTTTGTTCTTTTTAAGTTCTATGTAAGAAACTAGGAGTGCCGGATGGCTCAGTTAGTTAAGCACCTGCTGCTTGATTTTGGCTCAGGTCATGATCTCATGGTTCCTGAGTTTGAGCCCCACATTGGGCTCTGTGCCAGCAGTGTGGAGTGCCTGCTTGGGATTCTCCCTCTCTCTCTGCCCCTCCCTCACTCATTCTCTCTCTCTCTCCCCTTTTCTTTCTCTCTCTCAATAAATAAATAAACATAAAGAAAAACACTTTGCACTTCAAGATCTCAATTTTCTAGTTTTATTTGGAATTTCTATAGTTTAGGTATCACATTTAGGTCTGTGATTCATTTGAAGTAAATTGTTCCTTAAAGTGTTAAGTAAAGGATGGTTCTCTTCATCTTCCTCATGTGGATACCCAGTTATTCCAGTATCCTTTATTGAAAAGGCTTTCTTTACCCCACTGAGCTGTCTTGGCATCTTTGCTGAAAATCAATTAACCACATATGGGTGGGTCTATTTCCAGACTCTCTGTATGTGTCATTGATTTATATATTTACCTTCTTTGCATTACCTGACTGTCTTGATTCTTGCAGATTTATAGGAAATCTTGAAATCAGGTCAGGTAGGTCAACCAACTATACATATATATTAAATACATTTTTTTATTTATATTTATTATGCACATACATATATAATTGCTTTGGTTATTCTAAGTCCTTTGTGTTCCTAAGTTGCAAAATCAAACTTGTAAACTCTGAAAAAAAAACCCTCTGCTTGAATTTGGACAGGGATTGTGTTGCTCCATTTCAAGATAATTACTTGAATTACTAAGTCTTTTAATCTATGAATGTGATATATCTCCTTATTTATTTAGGTCTTCTTTGCAAAATCTTAGATATATCTATATCTATATATCTATCTATTTCTATATCAATATATTAGTTTCTATATAGAAATGCCAGATGTGTTTTGACAGAAATATATAAAGGTATTTTGTGGGTTTTGCTCCTACTGTAAATTGATTTTTTTCCTTCATTTTATCTTCCAATTCTTTTTTACTCTATATAATAATGGAATTTTTTTTGTAGTGCAGTGTTAAATAGAAATGGTGAAAGTGGCATCCTTGCTTCCCTTCTTTAAAGGCAAGTTTAATTCAGTTAAAAGACTTACTAGGCTTTTAACATTAAGTGTGATGCTGGGGAAGTGTTTTCATAAATGCCATTTATCAGTTGGAGCAAGTTCTATGCTAAACCTATGCTAGGTTTTTCATGAATCAGTCTTTATTTTTTTCAAAAGCTTTTAATGCCTTGATTGAATTTATCGCACCTTTTTTTTTGTTAGTATGTTGACTTTCATTAGATGACTTTTTTTTAAATGTTAAATCAACTCTACTTTCTTGGGATAAACCATACATGAATTTATTGCAGTATTCTTTTTGTGTAGAGTTGGATTTGATTTCTAATACTTCTTTAAGGATTATTCATGTGAGATATTGCTCTGAAATCTCCCTTTTTGTAGTATATTTTGCCAGGAATGGCATTGTGTTTGTTCAGTCCTCATAAAATGAAATGGGAAATCATTCCTCCTGTGGTTTTCTAAAAAATGCATTGTATGTTATTTATTCCATGAACGTTTGATAGGATTTACCAGTGAAAACTAATGGGCTTGGAATTTATTCTTTCTTTCTGAGAAGTTTTTTGTTAATAAATTCATTAAAAATTCATATATGACTATTAAATTTTCTGTTTCTTGTGTATCTTTTGGTACGTTGTATATTTTATTTTTTCCATTCTTTGTAAAGTGTTAAATGTGTTGACATTCAGATATTCCAAGCATTCTTTATTATCCAATAACTGTATACTGTCTCATAATAATAATTCTTGATATTAGTGATTATATCTAGCTGAGGGTTTTCTGACTTTGTTGATTTTTTTTTAAGAATCAGCTAATCTTTGCTAATCTTCTCTACTGTCTGTTTTTTAATTTCTTGAATTTTCTGCTCTTTTTTTGTATAAATTTCTTCTCTTACATTGTTCTTTTTTTTATCTAATGAAGAAAATCAGGCTGTTGATATTTTGTTTATCCCTTCTATTTCTAGTCTAAGCATTTAACAGTATAAATTTTCTGCTAAATACTGCTTTAGCTGCATTCCACAAATGTTGATACGTTGTTTCATTATGATTCCAATATCCTTGTCATTTCATATCCATCCTCTGACTCATGTAGAAGTATGTTGTTTAAATCCCAGATGTTTAGAGTTCGCCTCAAAATATTTTCAATTTCTAAATTTTATTTATTTCTGCTTAAATTTTTATTAATTCCTAATTTAATTTTATGGTGGAAGACACTCCTTTCAAATTTAACGAGACTTGTTTTACTTATCAGCATGCAGTCTGTCCTAATGAACGCCCATGTGGGTTGAAAAGAATACATATAGTAAAGGTGCCAGATGGAGAGCAAGATGGCGGGTACACAGTGCTGTTCTGATCTTTTATAATTTTACTGATGTTTTTGATTAGTTGTCCTCTCAATCACCAAGAGAAAATTGCACAATCCCTACTATGATTATGAATTTGTCTACTTTTCTCTTTAGCTCAAATTTTGTTCAACAAATGTTGAGGCTCTGTGTTATTAAGTACATTCTAATTTATGACTGTACAACTTTCTGCTGAGTTTGTTCTTTTTATCATAAAGCGCAGCCCCTCTGTATCTCTGGGAAGATCATTGGTATTAAAGTCTATCATATCAGATAATACGTTCCCCAGCCTTTTAATACTTCCTTTTGGCCTTATGTACCGATTTCTCCCTTTTTATTGTTAACTGTCTAGGGGTATTTTACAGTAAGCTCTTAGATTTTTTTTTAACTTTCTTTTAGCTCTTAGATTTTTAAAATATCTCTGTTCTATTTTACCTTTTATTGGAGTGTTTGGACTACTACCATTTACCTTTTTTTTAAATTTTTAAACATTTTTATTTATTATTGAGAGACAGAAAGAGACAGAGCATGAGCATTGGAGGGGCAGAAGACGGGGAGACATAGAATCTGAAGGAGGCTCCAGGCTCTGAGCCCAACACAGGGTTCGAACTTACAAACTGTGAGATAATGACCTGAGCCTAAGTCTAACGTTTAACCCACTAAGCCAACCATGCGCCCCTAGACTACTACCATTTAATATAATAGTTGATATATTTGAACTTAGTTTTTATATCTTGTTTGTCCTCTCTGCTTTGGTGTCTCTGCTTCCAATTTTCTGTCTTCTTTTGCACTATATGAACATATTTTAGTCTTTAATTTTAATCTATTGGATTTATTCTATATCTCATCAGACTTTTTTTTTTAGTACTTGCTCTGCGGATGGTTAAATGAATACCTAAAACTTTGTAGTCTACTAGATGTACAACACAGACGCTTGCAAACATATAGGTGAATATCTCACTGTTTTTTTTTTCTTATAATATCTATGGGTTTAATCCAAATATATTGATAACCATATCAAGCCATTTTGCTTTAGTAGTCGACATATTTTTAAACCTATGAGAAAAAAGTCTTTTATATTTATCCTAATATTTACATTTCTATTGCTCTTCATTTCTGAAGAGACCAGGTTTCTTCTGGTATCATTTATCTTCAGATGGAAAACCTTCCTTTGATATTTCTTGTGAAAGAAATAAATATTCTGGGGACAAATTACCTATACTCTTTCCTCTGAAAAAGTAGTTATCTTTCCTTCACTTCTAAAGGATCTATTTGCACGTTTTTCTTTGGAAGAAAAGCTGAATATTTTAAACATGCTTGTTCTCAGTTTTCTGGTCTCTGCGGTTTCTGATGAGAAATCCATGGCTAGCGGGATCATTGTTTCTCTGTATGTAACTTGCAATTTTCTTCTGCTATTTTCAAGACCTTTTGTATTGTTTTAAGCAGTTTGGTTACAATACATCTAAATGCCATGGTTTCTTTAAGATTGTTCTGTTTAGATTTGCTGAGATTCTTCAATCCATAACTTTCTACTTCCCTGAACTGGGGACACTAGTGGCCATTATCAATTCATATATTTTTATACTCCAATCTTTTTATTCCCTCTTCTGAGACTTTAGTTAAACAGAGGTTCGACAGTTTGATACTGTGCCACCGGTCCTCGAGGTTCTGTTCATGTCTTCCAATCTTTTTTCTTTCTATTTTTCAAATAGGATAACTCCTATTGATATACTTTTAAACGTATTATCTCTTTTCTTGGTTATTTACATTCTGTAGTTAAGCTCACCATTAAACTTTTATTTAAGGCATTTAATTTTTTATTTTTAAAATTTTAGTGTGATTTTTTCTAAGTTTGTAATTCTGTCTTGAAATTTCCTATACATCATACATTTCAGGTGTGTTTCTATTTACCTTATGAAACACTATTTCATAACTGATTTAAAGTCTATGTCTGAAAGTTTTAGTATCAGACAGTCATTTGGGGGTTAGTATCTATTAATCCCACTCTCCCATGAGATTTCTTGCATTTTTCTAGTTCTTTGTACATTGAAGACTTTCAGATTGTATCAGGACATTGTGAACGCTGTGCTATATAGTCTCTGAACTCTGTAGCTCTTCTGGAGAATGTTAATGTTTTTGTATTAGCAGAGAATTAAATTGGTTATATTGAGGTCATAAAATCTGACTTACTTTCTGTTTGGTGGCTCATATCTCGCTCAGTTCTCTAAGCTTTTGGTATGCTAATTTGGACCTGTCTAGGTATGAATGGTGTGTGAATAGGCTGGGAATTTTGTGCTTAGGTATACAGAATTAGGAGACCCTCCATCTCTGCCTCTTTCTTGTAAAGGAATCCACCTACATTTTGCAGCCAAAAGGTAACCCTTTATGTCTTTTGTCCAATAGCAAAGCATGAGGGTTTTTTTTTTTTTGAATTTTTATCTCTCTGTAGCTAGTTGCAAGCATGCACACACACACACACACACACACACACACACACAAACACACCTCACCCACCAGCCACCCCCTCCCCATTGCCACATTTGTGGAAAACTGAAAGGCTCACCTCCACACAAGTTGTTTTTCTAGCTTTTACAACTTTTCAGTAATTGCTGTTTATTTTTTTAATTTTCTTTAAAATTTTTTTTAATGTTTATTTATTTTTGAGAGAGAGGCAGACTGCAAGTGGGGGAGGGGCAGAGAGAGAGAGGGAGACATAGAATCTTAAGCAGCCTCCAACTGTGAACTGTCAGCACAGAGCCTGATGTGGTGCTTGAACCCACAAACTGTGAAATAGTGACCTAATCCAAAACCAGATGCTTAACCAACTGAGCCACCCAGCTGCCCTGTGAAATTTTCTTATTTGTTGAGACTGCTTGGAAAGAATATGCCATACGTTAATTGTTTTCAAAAAAACCTCTTTTTTTCTTATTTAAAGATTTATCAATCCCTAAAATAATACTTATATTATTTTCCTTTATTTTTACTATGAAAGGAAGAAACATTTTCTAGACTATATTGCTTAAAGAGTCTCAATATACATTGTCAGGTTTTACAACTACATGGTAAAATTTTATCATTCTTATTTATTTTAGAAATGAAATTTTAGGGGCACCTGGGTGACTCAGTCAGTTGAGCATCTGACTCTTGATTTTGTCTCAGGTCATGATCTCATAGTTTGTGAGTTCATGCCCCGAGTAGGACTTGCACTGAAAGGCAGAGGCTGATTGGGATTCTCTCTCTCCCTCTTCCTCTGCCCATTTTCCACTCTCTTTCCCTCTCTCAAAAGTAAATAAACTTTTTTAAAAGAAATCACATTTTAATGAAGTGCAGGGGCCAAATTTTATATATTGTGCTGCATATAGTCTGCTTGCTCATCTAAACTTATTCTTCACACTTTTCTATTATCAGTACTTTCTCAGGAATTCTATCTTTCAGTTGGGTTTAGTTGATGTTTTCTGTTGGCCCTAACTGGAGATCAGAGTAGATGTATGAATTAGGTTATTTATTCTCCTGAGTTTGTCTCTGCAAATGTTACATATGTACACAGTTCTCTACTTAGCCTTAAAATATGAGTAGATTGTTGAATGGGTATGTGTTATAGACAGGGGCAGGGAGCAGACCTTGAGTAAGGCAGAGAAAAAACTCATTGCAGAGGAATCAATGTGGATGTGTGAGGATTATTGACAAAGTCAACACATTCAAAGATTTTGATATGATTGTGACATAAAGTCCAAGTCATAGAATGATAATTAAATATTCATGGAAGAGCCTTTTCTATTATAATCAGGCAAATGAACTCTATCTGGTAGACGATGCAGGGTGGTAAGTTACACGCCGAGATGCTGTTACCGAAAGCTCACTTGGGCAGAAACTACACAGTGTTTTGGAAGAGAGTGAAAATCTTGGGTATAGTTATGGAGGGAGGCCTGAGCACCTAAATCAGGTTAGTAGCAATGGGTGTATTTGTTTCATGCTCTCTCATAATATCTATGAAATCTATGCAGACTATGTAACCAAGAAAATGCATATAAAATTCCTTCGACACTTTAAAGCTTTATATTTTTAGTTATATTTTAACATTTCACAAATCATAATGCCTTAAAGGAAAAGAAAGGTACCTTTTACCTCTCTATATATGTAATATTGAATAGTATCATGTCTATATAGATTATCAATATATTTTTAATGAGAAGAATAAGTCATGATGAAAGGCAATTACTGGATTGCAGTGTGTCTTCTGAGAATTTTATTTCTTTGACTAATTTCATAATATTAAATATAGCTGCCCAAGAAAATGAGATAAAATCTATATTATAAAAGAGGAATCAATTAATTTTGTTTGTTCTGAGGTACCATTAGGTATGCGATGGTTTGTTTACATACCATTTTGTAATTAACTATAGATCACCAGCAATTCTGGGTAGATGTTAGATTACCTCATAAAATGGACAATGCAGATTGCAAAATGATACTGATGAAAGCACAAAGAAACAAAAAGAAATGGTGGAGAAGATGCTCGGTGTTCTATAAATATTTGTACATATTTAGGGAAGAGAGAACTTTAGGTACAAAGGAGTGTTCAAGTTGATGAAATATTATTGATGGATCAATTAATGTCAGAACATAAAACGTATTATGGGAAATGTATTTTTGTCCCCCCAAAGTTTTCCTTTGTAACTTACCTTGATAGTAGTGTTAAAGTGATACTAAAATACACTTAGCTTTTCTTTGGCTTTTATCCAGTTGAGTGATCCTGCAAAATGGGTATGTGATGCATATACCAGCAGAGCCACAGTATGCATGAGTATCCGTGTGAAAGAAGCGTGCAGTTACTGCACCTGACTCTACATGATCAATATGAGAACTCTCTTGATGAACATTCTGTCTTCCTTCCTGCACTGCACACTCAAAAAAAGAAACTGTTCATAGGCGACAGGAAAAGGAACACGTGGGATGCTTTTCATTTTAACTTAAATAGTATTTCTTGGGGAGCCTGGGTGGTGTACTTGGTTAAGTGTTCAACTCTTTAAGCACTCAACTCCTACTCTGCTCAAGTCATGATCTTACAGTTGGTGAGGTGGAGCCTTGTATCTGACTGTGCACTGATGGTGCAGAGCATGCCTGGGAATCTCTCTCTCCCTCTCTCTGTGCCCCTCCCTCACTCACATGCCACCCTTCCTCTCTCAAAATAAATGAACTTAAAATAATAGTTTTTCTTTATAATAATAATAAATAGGGAAAGAAAAGCCAGTACATAATCCATATATTAAGGTTAGGGATTTTCTTCTAAGTGGTTCTTAAGCTTAAAAAAAACATTCTAGCTACAAAAAAAAAGTAAACATTTTTCTTTTTCAAAATAATATTTTAGTTCCAACTAATAATTGGAAGACCTTGAAGGAAGCGGTGCCTAGGGCACTCAGTCAATTAAGCATCTCTCTTCACCTCAGGTCATGATTCCCTGGTTCAGGAGTTCAAGCCCCGCATGGAGCGCTCGGCTGACAGCTCAGAGCCTGGAGTCTGCTTCAAACTCTGTGTTTCCTTCACTCTCTGCCCCTCCTCTGCTCATGCTCTGTTTTTGTCTCTGTCTCTCTCTCTCAAGAAATGAGTAAACATTAAAAAAATTTTTTAAATAGAAGGAATGTGCCATAAGGATATTTATACATTTTCCAAACATAAATTTGAATTAAGATCCCTATAAACGCACTTTGTTGGAGTATATTTATTATTTAGCTGGATAGGAGGTTTTTCTGTTTCTCTGCTTCAGTGTAGCTTTGCAGATGTCTACATATACTTAGTATCACATAGGAAATTGTAGAACACGTTTATCTTCCTGAAAAATAACTATTAAGTGAAATATAAAAACTTAGTGAAAGTTGAAAATGCAGAAAAATTGCAGAAAAAATAGCTCTTGACTGAAAGATGATTTGAAACTTATTCAAAGAAGTCCATGTTGATAAATTTGGCAGTTTAGGATGGGCTTTCAAAATATATCAGGCTTGGTTGCATTTTCTGGTGAAATTTTAGTAGATGTATAGAGAATAATAAGAAAAATTTCTTGGAGATATTGGAGATCAACTTTTCTGGGCACACTTAGTTAAATTTTTTTTTCATTTTTATTTATTTTTGAAAGAGAGAGAGAGAGAGAGAGAGGGAACACAAGTGGGGAGAAGCAGGGATAGTCAGAGACACAGAATATGAAGCAGGGTCCAGGCTCCAAGCTGTCAGCACAGAGACTGACATAGGGCTCAAACTCACGAACTATGAGATCATGACCTGAGCCGAAGTTGGATGCTTAACCAACTGAGCCACCCAGGCATCTTGTGTTGTTGTTTCTTTTATGTCATCCTTACATTTTTCCACAGGCTAATAGACTGCTTTTATTTTGAGATTGGAAGTAGATAATTGATAGAAATTAATGATACATCAATGCAATGCCGAGTATACATAATCACATTTTGACAAGGAGATAGTCTTTAAGGGCTGTTTCTTATGAAGACTTGTTTATTAGTGTGAATGCCATAGATGCAACTGTCATTTGAGTCTCTACCATCCAGATGCCTTTGTGTGTGTGTGTGTGTGTGTGTGTGTGTGTGTGTGTTTTGACTGTTTAAAATTAATGTCTTACTTTTTTAAACTGTTTTATTTTAGAATATCTTTAGATTTATAGAAAAGTTGCTAAGATAGGGTGGTGCATTCCCATATATTCCACAGTCAGTGTCCCCTCTATTAACCTCACACATGACAGCAGTACATTTGCTACAGTCATGGAGCCAATGTTCGTGCATTGCCATTAGCTGAACACCACTGTTTATTTGTATTTCACTAATTTTTTCCTAATGTACTTTTTCTATTCCACAGTTAGTCTTCATGTGTCTTCACTGGCCTGTGCTAATTCTCAGACTTTCCTTGTTTTCGATGGCCTTCACAGTTTTGAGGAGGAATGGTCAGGTGTTTTGTTGAGTGTCCCTCAATATAGGTTTGTATAATATTTGTCTCACATTATTTAACTGGAGTTTCAGATTTTGAGGAGAAAGACCTCCAAGGTTAAGGGTCATTCTCAACTCATGCTATCAAGGGCACCCGCTATCAACATGACGTATCACTAGTGAGGTGAACTTTGAGCACTCAGTTCCAGTAATATTTGCCACATTTCTTCACTATCAGCGCTTCCTGTCTCATTTCAATACTGTACTTTTTGGAAGCAAGTCCTTAAGCACAATCTTTCCTCAGAGGGTGGTGAGTTATAGTCCACCTCCTTAAGGAGGAGCATGTACACAAGTTATTTGCAATTCTTCTGTATGGGAGATTTGTTTCTTCTGTTATTAATTGATTAAATTATTTACTTATATCATTACTGACGCATGGGTATTCATTATACTCACTAGCGATATACTAGTGAGTATGGAACACTCACATTCCTTAACACAATACTACAGTATTTAATTGGTTGCTTCAATTCTTCCACTGTTGATCACTGGGTACCTTGCATTTTAATATCTTTGACCCTTTCACATGCTCTCATCCAGGCACCTTTTGTTCTTTTAAATAAGTAATGAAGATCCTGTAACTGAAGACTTTGTGAATGAAAGAAAAATGAATAACTGAAGATGACTGAGCTCTCAAGTTACTGATAATCAACCTCTTAAGATGAAGCACAGATTTGTGTCCATGTGGGTATGTATCACAGAAATCACAAGCTCTTTGGAACAAAGCAAAAGGAACATCTTAGTCCTGATTTTATCTCTTCTGCTTTCCTCCTTGTTTTGTTCACTGCTTGGGTCCTGAAATTCTCAGTGATGCTTCATAACATCTAGGTTTTTGTCTGAATTGGCAAATAGTCTTTTTCACTGTCTTCGCAACTGCGCAAGGCAAGAAATTTGAACTTCAGTTCTAGCGACCCCTCTTCCCATTCTCGTGCTCTGTGTACCTGCCAGAGACCTAATGTAACTGCCAATAAAACACAGATGATTTGTTTCCGCCATGTCAAAGGTTCTCTTCTGTCAATCATGCATGTGGTTTTAGTCCTTCTCTTGATTCTGCTACCCAGGAGGGAAGAGTTTTATAAGCCTTAGTATTTTGGCCAAAAAACCCTATTTTCAGGTTGAGTCAGATATGTAAATTGTTTTTCAGATAATAGTGGTTATGGATTCTCTAGCATATTTTATTTAAAAATATCAAATATCTTCAACAGACTGTGGCACCTGAGTTTTTGTTTTAGTATATTCAGTTTATACTATAGCAGTGGCAACATGAAAGCAGGGGCACCTGAGTGGCTCAGTTAAGTGTCTGACTCAGGATGATCTCATGGTTTGTGGGTTCGAGCTCTGTGTCTAGTTGGGCTGACAGCACATAGCCTACTTGGGATTCTCTGCCCCTTTCTCTCTCTGCCCTGACCCACTTCTCTCTCTCCTCTCCTCTCTCTCTAAAAAGAAATAATAAGTAAATAAATAAATATTTTTTAAATGAAAGCAGAATCACATATATGTGATGAAGCACATTGGCAAACTCCTTTCTTGAGCATCTGTATGGGTTGGGATGCAACATTGTATCCATTGAATTTTGCAGCTTCCAGATTGATTGAAGAGTTGCCGCTATGATGATTTACTATTCGTCTGTTCTTTGAATCTTGAAATCAACATTCAAGCATACAAATGTGAGTACTTTCCCCAGTATGCATATTAATCTTATTAAAGAACAAAAAACCCTAAATCTAAAACCCAAAACCTCCATGTATGTTAAAATCTGCTTGTGAAGTTATAGCACTTTTTCTATACACACTGTATTCAAACTACAAAGGAAGTTTTCACAATTTTGATTTAGAGGTTGATGGCACGCAAGGAAGGAAGTCAAACAACTGATCTGTGATCCGTTTTTAATCCCACTTTCTTGGGAATGGCTCCTGGAAAAAGAGCAGGTGACCCAATCTAGCCTCCTTGTCAATCTACTAGACCTCAAGGCACAAAGATAATGATATTTCCAACTAGGAAGGTCATTACCTATGGGATGATTTTAACAGGATGTCCTGGTTAAGGATTGCTCAAAATAATAAATTTAGAATCTATGAACTTTTGAGACATAACTTCTTAAAAATATCACATATGACTGAGTGTAAAGGGAAATAGGTTGAAAACTAATGCTCCTCTGTTGTGTAAAGGAAACCCACAAAACCTCACTTGGTGGTATCTATCGTGCAGGGTCCAAGAATATCTGTATACTGTTGGGAGAAAGGATGTGGGTGGCCGCTTTTGTTATTACAGGCCTCTTCCTGCTTGAGCCGTGCCTCCTGGGTACCATATTCTATTGCTGGAAGATATTTCAAAATTACTCCAATACTCAGGCTTATGTTCTCAGGGAGGTTTCTGTTCATAAAAGTGCTTTTTCTTTGACCTAAGTGTCTTATTCCCAGTGCTAGAACTTTTCAAACTGAAGGATATGAAAGGGAACTATATTTTCAAGGGCTTAACTAGTCTTCAGGTCCACCTCGTGCTATTTATTTCTTCTCCTTTGTTAATGTGCTTTTCCCCCTTTTATTTGGTCTAGCCCACAAAATGTTTAACTGTTTCAATTAAGATAAATAGTATTTCTAAAATAGACACAATGTATTTGCATGTCACAGGATTCTCAAGCCAGGTTTTAAGAAACATGTTGTCAAAACAAGAAAATATTTCTCAGCTACGTATGGCTTTAGGTACTTCTAATAAATCACAAAATAATTGACTTTTTGTTTACTGCCATCTTTGAACTTTTCACTAATACTGTTAACATTTATTATTTAGCCTTAATAGCTGTTTGTCCTGTCACTTTGACCAGCTATAGTGCGAGCCCATGAGTAGTCAGATATTGATTAAGGCCTCAGCAATCTATGGGATTAACAATTAGGACCTGGAAAGGAGACCACAAATGACAACTTCTGATCTTCACATCTCTGTTTGAGACCAGTCTCCTAAAGCTATCAGTATAACAACAAGAAGAGAAGCTGCTGGAAAGTTGAATGTGGCACAGTTTGAATAACCTTTCTGCTAGAGTCAAGGTATTTTTAAGAAAAAAGAGTTACTGGAATTATCTCTAAGTAAAGAAAGAATGTTCAACTAGAAATGAAGAGTATGGATTTGGCATGAATAATCCCTAGGCAGAGAAATCAGGGTAAAGACAGTTTCTCATAGGTCAGTAAGTGATGACAAATATCTAAACTAAATCAGAAAATAGTGCTAGGAATCAACAGAAGTAATATTTTTGAGATGAATTTAAAAACTAAAGCCAAACAGACTTTAGATGGCGGTATGAAAAGAGAAGCATTCAAAGATTATTCTGAGGATTTTAGACCTTGTGTGGTTAATTTATTTTTCCATAAATTTTTATTGAGATTGTGGGTCTGAGCGCCATTGTAAAACATGAAATGGAACTTGGGGATCCTTTACCCAGTGTCCTCAATGGTAACATCTTATAAAACTTAGAATACAATATCACAACCAGAATACTGACATGGATGCAATCTAATCTTATAGTCTTGTATAGATGTGTATGTATGTGGTCATTTTTAAATACATCTGACTTTTGCAAGTAGACTACCCTTAATAAAAACAAAATAAAACAAAAGAATTCACTTCCTTTGCTGTTCAATAGGTATAAAGTTTAAATTATGCAAGATGAAGAAGTTCTAGAGCTCTATTATGAATGGTTAACAATACTGCATTGCATGATTACAATTTTAGTAAGAGGATCAATCTCCTGGAGGTATTCTCACCAAACACACACACACACACACACACACACACACACACACACACATACACACACACACACACACACACAGAAATCTAGCTGTATGTAGTCTTTCAAAGTGATCACTGTGGGAGGTTTTGCTTCCTGGACCACTATCCATCGAGAGCTCCTCTTTGCTAATTGTCTTTGATGTCAGCTTGTGGTTCTCTGTTGTCATAGTCATAAACAGCTTGCCCACAATGAGTGGTGACTTGATTAGTTTGCTGATTTGTCAATTTGCTGATTGGTTGACTGAAGATTCATTGATAGATTGTTGAGACTGTATGTAATTAATGGAGAACTTTGATTTACATTACCATCCTATAGCTTCATACAAATCACTTATGATAAACTGTGGGAAGGGAAGCCAGAAAGAAGCTGGTGAGTGTGTAGCCCTCTGACAAACCATAATGTACCTACTCTACTTCTTCTGTATTCATCTTTATCTTTCCTTCCCTCCTCCATCCCAGGCTCGGCTGCCACTCTCCCATGACTCTTGTGCCTGTGATAATAGTAAAACCCTTGTTCTGCCTCTGTCTCTTACAGAGAAGCACATTCTTTTTGGTTTTAAATGATGTAGGAGCTCTTTGTTTTACTAGCAACTCATTACAGCTTATTATGAAAGACTACATTACTTGACATTTCTGAAAAATATAATGCTTGTTCATTCTAAAAATATAATCCTTTCAGTTCGGGTATTTTATTCTTTCAATAATAATGATAACTTGCTTTATTTTAAAATAAAGAGTCTGTCACTTAAAATGCAAAATATTAATAATCCTAACAGAAATTGGAGCATAAGTAAATGTTGTGACCTTGAAACTTTTTTTTCTGAAATAGACATTTTGCTGCCTTCTATTTGTATCATATTTCAACTTTGAGCAATCCATTGAGTCTATAACAGAAAACCTCACAAATCACATATTCTGGATTACGTGCATTATACATTCCAGTTTTAAAACTGACAAATAATGGTTTAAATGAGCACAGAGGGGATTTAAGCTGAAGAAAATTGAAGCTCAAATGCTAGCATAGATTGTGAATAGTAAGCTAGCCAGAAATTCCATTTGCAAATGTCTGGGCTCCTACGAGGCATTTCCTGCACATTCAGAGCTCATCACAAAAATCTTCAATTAGTACCAGAGGACATTGTAAAAGGAAAAAAAGAGTGTTAGTGTGCACTTGGGTGCAGATGCTGCTACCAAAGAAAGGCGTAATTGCATGCCAGACTACATAGACAGCAACCTTGTTTCCTGTGAGAGATTTACATATTAAGAAAAGACTTAGGGCATTTGCAACACACTTTTCAGTATTCATTAAGTGGAAAAAAATCCACTTATTTTTCCAGTCATCATTTTTTTTGGTGAATCTTACATTCTGCATGAGAGCATCATATTACGTTCTAAAGGTCAGAAGGTTATTTATTTCATTCAGATCTAGTAAAATAATGAATCTTAACTGCCTCATGCTACAAATAATTTATGATGGTCAATTTTCAAGCAAACCATTGGCAAGAGCGAATTCTTCACTAGGTGCACAAATGAGACATTAATTAGTTATTATATAAGACCATTTGTTTCCATTCAGAATCACTTCCTCTTAAATTATATAAAAGGTTATTATACTTAATTAATGCCAATAAAAATGGTAAGACTAAATGCTTCCATATTTATAAGATTGGCTACCACTATTATGTTTTTCATTACATATGGTTTGAAATATGTTTGAATGTTTTCTGCTTGAACTTGTAGCAGTTTGAATTGTATTAAAGCATATTTTATCTTTTTAAAGATCAACATCTGAGGCACTCTAACATCCAATTTACTATAAAAAACAACTCAATATATATACAAGCTTGTCATATTACATTTTATTTATTAGCCTCCTTTTGCAAATAAAATATTGCTATTGACAAATGAACTGAATCTAACGTAATTGAATTCTAAAATAACCAATAGATTTAGCATTCATATGCTGCCACATCTGGTAGGTTTTGTAAAACTTGTTTTAAAAGAAAATCTGAGACCATGTACTTTCGATCTGGTATTCCAGTTCCTCTGAGTAATGATTAGAAAGGTAAGTTGGGCTACTTTAGACATGTCCATAATGCATGCTGGAACGTATTCAAAATTACTCTGTAAAACTTAAAATCTAGTCTGCTTAAATTATATAAGTTTACTTATTTACTTTGTATATTGGATTTGTGAAATTGATTTATGCTATTCTGACTCGTGTGAGACTATTGGCTCAACAGGAAATTTTAATATTTTCCTGTGAGGGATGTGCATCAAAGATCTTGAAATATTCTTGTATAGGGCTTCAAACACTCAAAGGCAACTTCAAAGAACAATACAGCATAAGAAGCCTGATTTATATTATAACAAAAGAGTTATTAATTTAAAGGAAGAACAAATGGAAGTAACATAAGTAACCCCTCTCTACTGAGGACACATTATTCCATCAGGGTTGGTGACTCACTAAGATACAATACATCTAACATTGCCACCTCTTTCTCTGCTCTCAACTATAGGCTTTTTGGAAGTTCATTCCTCCCAGATGACCAGAGGGGGAGACAACTTTAGGTCACCCGTCATAGAAGTGGCCTGAGTCACATTATAATTCACTCAGGAAGTAATTTGACGGACAGTCAGAAATGTAAATTCTTATGATGGATAAAAAGTTGCTTGACATATCACAGTATCCACGTTTCTGGGGAAGATAAATGACCAGAAGTATACCCACCGGTTCCTGGGAAGTGTCCACCGGTTTGACAGATCACCCAGACCTTGTAAAGAACACAATGATCATCACAGAAATGAAGTTTAAGGTCAGTTGAAGTGTTTGAGTGCAAAGGGACATAAAATGGGGTAGTGGAGAAAAGAATCTATTAACATAAATGCAATTATGGACTCATTGACAGTTATAGAAGAAACATTAGAATAGTAATATATGTTTTCTTTCTTTCTCTGCTTATCTATCTATCATTTACCATCTATCATCATCATCATCTTTTACCTAATATATCATTTCCAATATCCCTTTCCCATAAGTCTTTCTATTAATATTTTGTATAAGAGAGTGTAATTTTTGTTCAGTATAATTTTAATCAGTACTATAGGCTCCATTGATAGGAAAAAATGGAACAGGGTTTGATTTAGTGGAGACATAATTATCACGAAGACCTGGTTACAGTGACCATTGGGATTGTGGATTTTCCATTTTGGAAAGAGCATATATGTTTCCTATGATATTAGTGTACTTGTATCATGTTAAATGGGAACATGTTACTTCTATTGATTAGAACTTTAAGTATGACTAGAGAGAGTGGCCCTGGCAAATAAAATGGATTGGCATAGAATATAATTTTCACCCTTGTTTAAGAGACCCTACCACATTTAGCCAGCTATAAAGTGGTAACTAAAATTTTGTTTTTAGGACCCCCCTTGTGTAATGGATCTTGGATAGGATGTACATTCAAACAATTAGAAGTCCTTGTATATATTTGGAAGGCAGAAGTGACATGAATACTGTGTATTTTCTTTTTTGTTCCCCATGTATTTTCCGATTCTGCCTTTTACCTGTTTTTTTGTTTGTCTGTTTGGAGCAAATGTGTAATTTTATCAACATCTTATTCATGGCAGTTATCCTGATTTCAGTGGCTTCTCAGAATGTGACGGCTTCTTCATTGTGGACATTCCCTTATTTTTATTGGCTTCCTAACAATATAGGGTGGTGAGATGTTGTGGGTAGCAGCTGAGGGAAGAACTTCCCAATGTGACATATAAATATCGCATTGGGAGTAATAATGTCATTGTTCCCTCTTCAAGGAGGAGCTAATTGAAATATCGTCTTTTTCCCCCAGTACTCATGTAATACTAGTAAAATATAGTTGTATGTGTACAGTATATGGACTGTATAAGATGTAAAATCTGTTCTTATTCTCAGTTTACAATTTAATTAAACGTCGGTAATAAGATGAGAAAATAAGAAACTCTTCCTGCTGGATATACAAAATTTTAAAATTATATTGAACAAAATTCAAAGTATCCTTAAGAGTATGGAATATTGGATGTTTTATATGAAAATCCAGGATACAACTAAATTAGTATCAGAGGAAAATCTGTAGCCCTAAAATAGTTGATAGGTAACAGGATATTATGTAAGCAAATTCTACATTCTCTTCATGAAGTTAGAAAATATACTTAAAATATCCATAAAGAAATACTGAGGAATTCGGATGGAGTTCAAATGTAGGTGAGATCATTGCTTAAAATAAGTCAAGGAAATAGACCCATTATGTAACCTATTAAAGAAAAAAAGAATAAATATATACCAAAAATACAACTATCTTCTAAGAGTATATTAACTCCAGACATTGAGATAATTCAATGTTTATCTTTTTTTAGATAAGTTTATTCCATTTATATCTATTGAATTAAAAATGTTTTTGGTTTTAGTTCTGAGTACAGCAATTTTATTTTATGACTTTTCTTTTTTATTTCCTGTCTATATTTTGTGTTTTTTTTATGGGTTCATTTGTTGATATTTACTGCTTTATGGTCTGAGTGTACTTTATTCCTGTGTGTGTATGTGTGTCCTGTAAATAAATATAAGAATTAAAAAGTTACAATAAATTTAGTTGTAACAGTTATAATGTAACTTACACTACATTATTTAGACTACCTATTGAATCCTCCCTTGGCATAAGCACAAATTAATATATTTCTACTTCTATTTCCCCTTCTTCCCTTCACTACCTAATTTAAATACAGTTGCGTTATTTGTTATTAATTCTTCCAGTGTTTTACTCTGTGTTAGCTCAGATACCAAGAAACAGATGCTAAAATGGGATGAGAAAAGCATGAGATTTATGGGGGAAAACACTTGTGAAGGGTAAAAGGAAGACATCTGGAGAAAGAGAGGTTGGATGGAAGCTTTAACTTATAACACATAGCAGACTCCTACGAAGGAAAGAGGGGAGGAAGATTCAACAAGCGGTGTCTTAGACTGCTTGGATGGTCTAATATCTAATAAGAATGTGGTCTTATATCATTGAGGATTTTTTCTATTTTATTTATTTTTTCTTCAGTGACACTGTAATTTTCTCGCTTCTATATTGATACTATTCTTCCACATCATTTTTAATGTGGTGTATCTGTTTCCATTTTGTAACCGGTCCCAATTTCAAACTTTATAGTCCCTCCTATGTTTTCAAGTATTTGTCTTTACCTATTTGCACTTTTCAGTATGGCTTTAATATGTGTAATGAGTTTCTTCTCTCATTTCTCTGCTGGATCAGCTAATTTTCATCCCATCTATCCTTTCACTGATCTTTCCTGTCTTTTCTCAGATCTTTTTTAAAAATTTGAGTCATATTTTGTCTTAATTTAAGATAATATATTTGTTCACATTTTACATTTTTCGTGTTTCATGACAGTATTTTCTTAGTCAATATTTGTTGTTTGCCATGTTTTTTTTCCTTTTATGCTCTTCAAAAAATATAGAATTTCTATTAGCTCCCTTTAACCACACTCTTGGAATGTGATAGGTTCTTTTAGAGATCACTGTTTATAAGTTCATATGTTTATAAGTTCATAAGTACAAGAAGCACACATTAGTGCTTCTTGGGAATTCCCAGTGAATTGCATTGCAAACTACTGCAAATATATCCTTCCATCTTTTCTTCTTCCTGGACAACAGAAATCAGCCTCCCCCAGGCTGCTTCCAGTTCATCCTTCCTTTTTTTTGCCACCTTGCTGACAGAAGATGCTATTAAATGATGCTATCTCTGCTTCGTGATTACCCCGGCTCCCTGTTTTTCTCCTATTACGAAAGACACCCTAGGGTAACGCCCACCAGCAATATCTTCACTGTCTTCTACTTCCAATGAAGAATTCTCATTTGGAGAACTGCACATTATCTGCTTTGTCTGAACAAGGTAGCCAAAGGTGCAGTCTCTCAGTGTTTTGCCACACTCCTGTGATAGCTTCACACATCAGGGCGCCTGGGTTGCTCAGTCCATTAAATGTCCAATTCTTGATTTTGCCTCAGGTTTGTGAGATCAAGCTCTGCATAGGGAGGCTGCTTGGATTTTCTTTCTCCCCCTCTCTCTGATCCTCTCCCTGCTCTCTATCTCTCAACAATAAAGAAACTAAAAAAAGAAGCACACTATTGGCAGATTTTCCTCATATATTTTTTTATGGTTGCAAATGTCTCCTGATTTTTTATATTCTGTTTTTTTGTTTGTTTTATTCGAGTTTGGATCAGTTCTGAGTGGAGGAGAATGGAGAATGATATGTATTTGCCATCTTAAAACCATCATTTTATTGATGACACTCTAAGTGTCTTCTCTCTTTGTGACTAAGGCTTCTCAGAGTAGTCTACAACATGAGAACTGAGTTTGTACACTTGCATGTGAAAGCTATTTTTTTCTTGTGGCTTGTGATAACATTCAGACACATTTTGTGGTGAATCCCACACACACACACACACACACACACACACACACGCATGTGTTTATATACACTGTATCAAATTATACCAGATGTTGAAATTGTTGTTTCAAAACAAAATCATTGTTCAATTTATGGCATCACTCTGCCTTTGCAAAGTTGTCACTTGTCCCAAGATGTCTTAGCTGGAAGGAACTGTATGGAAGCATCCTTATCTCGTATTTAGTTTTAACACCAATAGTTAATACTGGGTTGCTTCTGAAACTTTACACAAAGAGCTGATTTTGTGTGAAGATATCAAGAAGATGAAGGGAATCTAAGACCAACACAGCCATAGGGCTGGCAGTAGCACAGTAGTCAGAAATCAGACCTCTTTAGCACAGATGCAAATTATTATACCCTTTATGAAGAAGAAATCTGATTGAGGGGGAAGAAGAACTTGTGTGTGCTTTCATAGATACAAAGTTATATACCAAGGTTTATAATCTGGATGTCCTAATTTTCTGTATTTATTTTGAAGTGCTGAAAACCTTATGTCTTTTGTCCCCATCTCAAATTACAGAAGCTTTTCTGTTAGCCACATTATAGTTAATCTACAGCTCTCTAAAAACATTGCCTTCCTGGGGCATCTGGGTGGCTCAGCTGGTTAAGGGTCTGACTTCAGCTGAGGTCATGATCTCGTGATTTATGGGTTCCAGCCCTGCATCAGGCTCTGTGCTGATGATTCTGTATCTCACTCTCTCTCTGACCCTCCCTTGCTCATGCTGTGTGTATCTCTCTCTCTCAAAAATAAATAAAAATAAATAAATAAAAACATAAAAACATTACCTTTCTTAAAATGCAATCCAAATAGGTCATAGCTCTCTTAATAGGTTTAATATGGGGGAAGAGGAAGGTTATCATTTTCTCCTACACTTTTATCTGTTTCAACAATAAAGTGCATTTTATTTTTAATTGACAATATTTTTATTGAAATTATTGTTATTGCCATTTACGATTTATAAGGAGGAATAACATTTTGATAACTCTGATTTTTTTCCTTCAAATATAGATTTTATAAGACTTATTTTTAAAATCGTTTTCTGAATCAGTTGTGGTTTTCTAGGTTTCACTGATTTTCAATTTAGTATCTTGCGAAGGGCATGATACTCATATATTTTTAAATCTCATTAGAAGTCATCTTGAGAAGTACAAAGAGGAATAAGAGAGGAAGGTAGAAAACAGGTATGTGGTTGACATTTTGTCACAGCTTCCCTAATAAATAAGAATTTATGTATTACTCAGCAAATATAGATAGACAGATGATAAAGATAGATAGATAGATAGATAGATAGATAAATAGGTAGATAGATAGATGATAGGTAGAGATAGATAGATAGATAGATAGATAGATAGATAGATAGATAGATAGTAGATAGATCCATCGATCTTCAAATTTTGGGGCATTAGTCCAGGGGACTACAATGAATAAATGTATATATGATAAGTATCTGTCTTCAAAATATAACTGAAAAGATGGTATAAAATAAGTATTGACAAGGGTGCCTAGCAACGTTATATGCACTCTCGTATGGCACAGATTTATTCTGTGATAGGCACTAGACTAGGTGACCAAGTATGTTGAAAATTCTTTAGAACTATTCTGAGTAGATTATTGCTGATAATAAAAACTTTCTTTTCACACTTCAACTATCATTACTTATTTATCTGAACCCAGGATATAAAATCTTTATATTACCAGATTATTTTTGACATTTCAAAAATTGGAGGAGTCTAAGGAATCATGAAAACTAATTGCAATGTAAGATATGGAATTGGATATTAGTTTAGAAAAAGGACATGAGTGGGAAAATGGATGGAATTTGAAGAGTAGCTAATAATATTTTATCTACATGAATTTCTTAGTTCCAATCACTCTATTATGATTATAGAAATTTTAACATTAGAGGGAGGTGTGTGAAAGGTATGTGGTAATGTCTCCTTGGTTTTGCAATTTTTCTTTAGTTCTAAAATTATTTCAAAATTAGAAAGTTGAAATTTAAAAATACATCAACATATGGAAATTTTGTGTGAACACAAATTGCATTTGAATTCAGTAATAAAAGATTCAGTTAAATATTCTGGGAAAAATATATTTAATTTTGAAAATAAGATGCTTAGATTATACTAAAATGAATTCCAGTTGGGTCAGTATTTAAATGCCAAAAATGTCAAGAAAGATGGGTTATTCTTCTTTGTGTTTTTGATTATTAGTGCAAAAAGAAGCCATAGGAAATATTTTTTATAATATTAGAGATAGTAAAACCTTTTTTCACTATGCCTCATAGGCCAAAACATAGTGGAAAATACTGACCAATCTGAATAGGTAGAAGTCCATGTTTCTTAGATAAATAATTATGAACAATGATGAAAGGCAAGAATAAACTGAGTTAAAAATGTGAAACATACAATAATGAGTTAATAGTAATAAGGGAAAAGAAATAATAGACTTTCACTTTTTGTTTTTTAGTTTTATGACAAGATACAGAAATAAGTAATTCACAGAAGAAGCAATGAAAAACACATGAAAAGAGAACCAGCTTTATTAAAATTAAATAAATGTAAATTAGAAAGAAGGACAGTGACATTTTATCACCCATTATTCTGAGGTCAGTTTTTAAAATACATATTTATGATACTCAGTATTAGTAAGGAGGAATGAAAGCTTTCATATGTTTTGAAGGACATGTTTAAATTTATACAAATATCTAAAAGGAATCTGTCAATATATATCAAAAGTCATAAAAGTTATAGCCTTCTTTTATAGGAAGTTATTCCAATGAAATAAAAGAGGTTTACAGATGTACATATATACAGATATTTTAAATAAAATTTCTTATCACAAGATATTAGAAAAACTTCATATGGCAAATAATGTTGGAATATGTCATTTTTAAAAATACTGAAGTAAATACATATAGAGTGCTGACATATAAATTACACACAGTAAGGGTGCCTGAATGGCACAGTCAGTTAAGTGTTCCACTCGATTTAGACTCAGACCATGATCTCATGGTTTGTGGGTTCGAGCCCATCATCAGGATTCTCTCTCTCCCCTTCTCTTTCTGCCCTCCCCTACTGGTGCACTCTCTGTCTCTCTCTTTCTCAAAATGAACTTAAAAATAAAAGAAGTTATACACATTCAACATGCAGTTTGCATCCAATATGTATAACAATTTGATAATTTTACTGAAACCATACATGTCTAGATACTTATTTTTCAAAGACTATAGAAGTGCATTGTATGGTTGGTTATGATTATGTTGGAAAAGAGTGAGTTAGGCCTCACAATGTTCCAAATCAGACCGATATTCCCCAGCAACCTCATGGGAAGCAGCATATTCCCACCTCTATAAAGAGGAAGGTAAACAAAGCACTGCAGATGTTTGTGGAAAGGCTCTTCTATTGAGCTTCACAAACTTAAGACATGGAAATGAAGGGGGTTAAAAGATAATGTTTACCCTGGCCCACAGATCAAAAGCCTAACTTAGGAAATAGAAACAAACAAGAGCCAGGCACAAGTTACTGCGCATACATATGCTAATTTGGTGCCCATTGTGAGGATGGGTAAGAGTAGTTACAACTTAAACTCATATGCAAAGGCCAGCTCATCTAGGGCGCCTATGGCACTTACACCTTCAACATCAAAGAACAAGGTTGACAAAAGGTTTACTTACTAACCATCTTGAATGTATTCTTCCTCTTGTGAGCCAGATAGAATGCCTCCTAGCCCTGTCTGTGACTGAATTTTAGCATCATTGTTATAAAATGTGTCTGCTATCTGCTTCTCACGGAAAACATCCTGCTATCTTCTTAGTTGTAAGATTTACTACTGGTTCAAACAAATGTGTATGTTATCTGCTTTTCACTGAGAATATCCTGTTATTCTATGATGTGTAAGTTACCTCATTGTAGTTAAAGTAGTTCTGCAAAAATGCTTCTGTA
>NC_043700.1:66178046-66230546 GCF_006229205.1 Suricata suricatta
TGCCAGGAAGATGATGCCAAGAAAGAAAGAAACTGCATGAATCTCCCTTTCCTGTCCGCTGCTACCCCTTCAGGGAGCCCTGAACCAGCCGGAGCAGGCCTCTGGCAATCAAGGAACATGAGAAATAGTGACAGTCAAGAGTAGCCTAAGGACGTATGACAAGTAAATGCATGTGGTGTCCTTAATGAGATCCTGGAACAGAAAAGAACATTAGGAAAAACTAAGGAAATCTGAATAAAGTATGAACTTTAATTAATAATAATAATTAAATACCTATTAATTAATTGTGACAAATGTGCAGTACTCACAGATGTAAATAATAGGGAAAACTGGGTGTGGGTATAAAAGAATTATATCTTATTTCACTGTACTATCTTCACAATAACTCTGTACATCTAAAACTAGTCTAGCCAGTTGATTTAAAAATCAATGAAATAGAAACTAAACATAAAATAGAGATCAAATTAATAATGTAGCTTCAAGAAACAACACATAAACTGAAAAAAATACCTGGGTAGAATGAATCATAAAAAGCATGAAATCACAAATATATTAAGAACATAAAAGAGGGCAGTGACACCAATATTTAAAAAGATAATAATAAGGGAATCCTGTGAATAATTTCATGTCACTACATTTAAAACCCTATAAATGACTTTATGTCACTACTATAGGTAATATGAGAAAAAGTACAAAAACAAGCAAAGCAATGTCATTTAGAATACAGATACATATTGAAGATGTATTCATATTGCTTAGCAATGAAGACATAGGAGTTGGAGCAATAAACATGTTCAGCAGGGACATTATTATCACAAAATTTCGGATAACATGATCGTGAGAAGAAGAAGAAGTGAATCATGAGTAAGAGGCATCATACAATACATGAGGAGATGTCAATGATCTTAACACAGGTAATGCTGTTGATGGTAATTATTATTCTGTACATACACGTTTTTGTAGTCTAAAATATATGACATATCTGAGCAGAAAAAAAGGAAATATCATTCTATCCATAGAGTGGAATATGGATGTGTGTGATGCATCCTGGAAGGGCACACATAATTTGGGAGGGTTTTACCTGATCCAGAGAGACTATCAGGTTGTGAGCCGGGCATGGCTTATGCTTCAGCCGCATAGGCCACGCATATGCACCTCCCCCAGCGGAGGGTGGGGGCAATATCTTGGACTTGAATGTGCTTGGTTGCCTTAGAAGTGGGCAACACAGTGATCCAATCCAAGAGATAGATATTGATCTGTTCAGTGAGTACAGGTAACTAAAGCTGTATTTGAAAAACATGATTAGCATTATATCATGTTATGTAATGAGGCTTAATAAAATGGTATGATAGTTTGTAGAGGGCTATCTTAACTCACCAGTTGCATAAAAATTCCTGGTGAGGGTATGGCAAGTTTGCACAGTCTCTTGCCCCCAAACAGCTCCCAAAATCTACCCTCTTGTAACTTTCATTTCTGCTTGGGCACCAAACCTTGGAATGCTTAGCTGATTAGTGTCAGGAGCAGCCTGTCCCCCTGCCCTGACCCTGAGGTGTGATTTCACCTGGTCAGGGAAAAGATGACTAAACTAGATACACATAATGCGACTGAGGTAATCAACATATAACTTTCCTCCTAGCTGAGCAATTAACTGATAACTCACTACTTTCTAGGCCTGGACACCATTGCAAAAGTCACTACTGCAATAAAATGTATCAGTTGTCTTTGGGACTGTGGGAGCAGGCATTATATCTTCTGGGGATCCTCTTTTTCTGGGGATTTTCTCTTAGAGTTATAAACAGCCTAATGACACTTACTCATAAAAAACTGACCTTTACTAAACAATGCTGTTTCCTCTGGGTTAAAGGTCGCTTCCTTAGGGTTATACCTGAAGTTACGTATATCTTGGTCTTAAAAAATACCCGCCCTTCCCATATAATAGCATCAGTGCCTGTAGCTAAGTTTTTTATGGCAATCATTACTACTAAGATTAAAATTGTAACTTCTGCAGAATCCATGTTCTGGAAAATTGTAAAAATTATCTATGAGAAATCATTTACTGTTCTTTCTGCTCCTTGTACCTTTCACCATAAATAAAGCAAGGGAATCAGACAGAGCAGAGATGGCTGCCTGGTGATCAGAAAAAAACTCGAAGCTCTCTCACTCTTCTTGCCAACACCGTCCATCCTTCAGGGAGCCCTGGACCTGCTAGAGCTGTACTCTGGCAATAGTTTATTCATATAAAGACAAAATAAAAAAAATTGCCTTACCCCAACCCTGATTCTCTTTCCAAGTACTTTTACTTACCCATTTATGACACCCACCACATGATATTTTGCTGAGGTAACATTATATTTTAACTTCAATGCCATGTGTTCCTTTGTATTATATTCCATCCAAGTATCCTCATGGACCATTTTATAAAACCCTTAAGTCACTTATCATGATCCATTTATATTCCTCTAGGCTTCATCTGTCTCATCTTAAAGTGTGTTTTGACTTATTATAATTTTTACTTAAGTATTTTCTTCTATAAATAATGAAGTTCCTATAAACCCACACATAAAAAGCAAGTTTAGGTGGAAAAAATTCATGAAGTATAAATTATTACTCCCATGTTTCTCATTTGGACATCAGCATAAATATTGGGATTGCAAGGGGGAAGGGGGAATCGTGTTTAGAAAAAAATGGTGGAATTAGTTTGGGACATTAATTCAGTAATTTTCAACTGAGGGTGATATTTTCCCCTCCAGAGACATGGGACAATGTCTGGAATCATTTTTGGTTGTAACAACTGAGAAGTATTCTATTGGCATCTGGTATGTAGAGGACAAATCTACTGCTAAACATCCTACAGTGTGTAGGACAACCCCCTTCATCAAAAAATTATTGAAATACCAACAGTGTGAAGGTTTAGAAATGCTGGTTTATTTTAGGGTAACTGGAGAAGTCCAGGATGAGATCTGATCCCCTTCCCTGAAGCTCAGGGGAGAGACGTGGTAAGAAACCCTATCTGTACAATTGCTAGAAAAGCTCCTACAGTAACTGAGCCCTTCCCTCTTTTCATGTAACACTTTGTAAGTGTTTATTGGCAATTCCACGCCCTAGTCTAGAGTGTGAAATCACTCAATTGATGAATAAGTTTTGAAGAAATAGTCTGCTCTCAAAATATATTTTCCCTTTAGGTTTGTTTTGAAATAACAACAAATGACAGTTCTTCAAAGAGCTTTGAAAGGGACTACATAAAATTGCAAAAAATGGATAGTGTAATACGAGGCATAATCATTGCGTATTTAAGGGAATGAATTTTGCAACTGTATGATTATTTTGGTCCTGGTACCAAGAAAAAAAAATCCATTCTTCTTGAGAGAAATCATTATCATTTCCACCATGTTCTATTTTCTATTCAATCAGAAATGGGGAAATACTTATAAATGCTTTAAAGGAATATTCCTGTCAACATGCAATCACAATTTTCTTTGTACGTGATGTTCATTCATGGTAAAATAATTTGATTTGAGTCTTCAAGAGCTAGCCAAAAAGAGAATATTTAGATGCAACACATTCATTTCACATAATGCTTCTGTAGGAAGTCAACCTTTTTATGTAGATTTCTGCATGTTCTCCCTAGTGAAAATCTACTTTGTTATTCCCCTCAGGTCTTCTCTGCTCAGAGGGTTTCTCTGTGTGGGTGATTGTTTTTCTTGCATGTACAACAATAAACAGCTCTTTCAAGACTTTGCCATCCTCATTACTTTTCTCATCCCACTGTGTGAAAATAGACATGTTTGTTGCCTTTCAGAAGCTCAAACACTTCTGAAAAAAAATCCAAGAGAGAGATGTGTATCATCTTGATGCTGCCTCATGCTGGGCCTCAAACTTCTAGGAAAGGGTCTTTATTAGGGAAAACCAAAACCAAAACCAAAACACAAGAAAAGATAGAAATCAGAGCCATTTCTTATGAAAGTTAGTCTCAGAAAATTCCCTTGGAGAAGCTCCTGGGTGGCTCAGTTGGTTAAGTGTCCAACTCTTGGTTTTGGCGTGGGTCATGATCTCCTAGTTCATGATTTCGGGCCCTGCATCAGGCTCTGTGCTGATGGCGTGGAGCCTGCTTAGGGTTCTCTCTCCCCCACTTTCTCTGCCTCTCCCCTACTCACTCTCTCTCATTTTCAAAAGAAATAAATAAACTAACAAATGTTTTTAAGAAAGAAATTCTCATGGAATAGTCTGTGATATATTTAACAGAACTCTTGTTTTTATTTGATCTACTCAAGTAAATAGAGTTAAATTAAATCAATCTGTGCTTTAGAAAATGATCAAAGGTTTGCTCAAATATTTCTGATAAAGATGTTCCAGGCATGTATGTGTGCATGGATGCACAGACACATAAAATAACCTAAGTACCTCACAATAAATAAGAGAATGGAAACATAAAATAGAAAATTCTTCAATATTGTAGGAAATCAAATAGCTACACCCTGTTTAAAGAGATTATAGGAAATGAATTACACTGCTTGAATGAATTCAGCTGCTTAAAACAGCTGACCAGTGTCTGTTTAACATGTATTTAAGGGTTGGGTCCTGCCTGTGCTCATGAATTCCTTAGACTGTGTTATCTATGGAATATTTTATCTTGTTCACCCTGCTTTCAGCATCTGCTCTTTTGCAGTCTTGGCAACACCTTGCTTTTTTTTTTTTTTGCACACTTTCTATACGTTCTTACTGACATGTAGCTACTGACATACTGCTCCTATTTTCCCTAGAATGTATGTCTAATAAATACCGGAGCTTCAGAGCAGCTCAGGGAGACTTCCCTCAGCTTCTCTTTCACGTCTCTTGACTTGCACAGAGTCTTGAGTAATCTTCTCTAGTGCCCATGGCTTTGCTGGACAATTGGTCACTCACGATTGGTGACTCCAACATGATCCCATAATTGGTGACCCCGACATGATAAGCTGAACCCGCAAACCATTTTATAACTTGTATCCATGTGATTATAAATTAATTTTTATAGATGTATAAAATACAAAGGTCACAAGTTATAAATATACTTCTCATGAATTATCATAAAGTAAGTGCATTCATATAACTGCAACTAAAGAAAAGATTGAATAGGAACCAGTATTTTTATTCAACTTTTATTTTTACTTTTTAAAGTTTATTTATTAATTTTGAGAGAGAGAGAGAGAGAGAGAGAGAGAGAGAGAGAGAGAGAATGCCAAGCAGGCTCACTGGTGTCAGTAAAGCATTGGGATAGATCTCACGAAGGGAAACCATGAGATGAGATCCGGAACTGAACTGAAATCCACCCAGGTGCCCCCAGAACCAGTACTTTTTTTTAATGTTTATTTATTTTTGAGAGAGACAGAGACAGAGTGTGAGCAGGGTAGGGGCAGAGAGAGAGGGGGACACAGAATCAGAAGCAGGCTCCAGGCTCTGAACTGTCAGGACAGAGCCCAATGTGGGGCTCAAACCCATGAACAATGAGATCATGACCTGAGCTAAAGTGGGACGCTCAACTGACTGAGCCACTCAGGTGCCCTTGAACCAGTATTTGTAATATAAGAATTCATCGTCTTCATATGTAATATGATTTATAATGTCTAATATGGTAAAGATCTCTGTTTTTTTCCTGTTCTCTTAATTTTGATAGTCAAATTACTGTTTGTGCTTGTTTTTTTCCTGTGAGATTTCTTCCATCCTTTGCAATTCCATTAGTAGTTCCCTTGTTTTCCTATGTGTCATCACCAAATGCATATGTACTGAACACAAGCATCTTTATCTTTCTGTAAATAATATAATCCAAGCAGTTGGCACATGGTAGACTCTCATAAATGTGAATTGAATTGATTAATATATCACTGTTATTAAATAACTGAAAAATGCCAACTATTTTTGCCTCACGCAAAAGCTCTATTCTCTTCATTCCCTTCTGGAATGTTTTTATTTTGCCCTTTTTGCCACCTACCAGATTTTGCTGAGGTGACTTCATGCTTCCACTTTCAATTACTATTTTACTTTGTGTTCTGTTCCATCTATATGAAGCATCTTTATGTCACATATTGTTACACCATTCCAGTCACTATGACGATCCATATAATCACAGCTCACCAGTATTTCCTGTTTCATCTGGATCAGCTTGAAGAGTCTTGATTAGTTTATTGTAATCGTTATTTTGATATTTCCTTCTGGGAGTGAGATAGTCTGTAAGTCCCTGTATAAGTGAATCTAGAGCTCCTTCACTGTGGCTGATAAATGATATCTTGGCAGAAAATAAGATTTGGGGAGACAGCCTTTGTCTATCAGTACCTCTAATTCTCTCCCACAGCATTCTCTGAGCTCCCAGGTTGCCGAAGAGAAGCCTGATGCCAAACTAATTCCTAGTTTCCTTTTTAACTAGCTTCCTTTGCCTGAAAGCTTATAATATGATCTTTATAGTCACCGACTTCATGAATTTTATCAGGAAAAACATCAGTCCTGCTTAAGATAAAATTTTCCTCTTTTCCAGTTTTTAACTTTTCTCCGTCAGTCTTCTTATATTTTTCTTTTGAATTATAATGAATCCATTTTACGAGTCCATATCTTTTCCCTCGGAAATTCATTTCTTTGCATTGTTTTCTGTTTGAGATAATAATTTTCCTTTTCTTTTAAAGTTTATTTCTTTTGGGGGCAGGGAGACCATGCACACGCATAGGGTAGGGGCAGGAGAGAGAGAGAGAGAGAGAGAGAGAGAGAGAGAGAGAGAGAGAGAGAGAGGAGAGTAGTCTTTGTGCTGTCAGTATACAGCGCCATGCCAGACTTGATCTCACAAGCATTAAGATTCTGACCTGAGCCAAAATCAAGAGATGGAGGCTTAACCAAGTGAGCCACCCAGGCACCCTCATACTTTTATTTTATTTTCTAGATTACTTTTTCCAGGTCTCAGCTGTGAAACCAGTCCTTTAAATCATCTTTGAAATATCAATATTCAAAAGTCATAGAATATTTAGTTTTCCACTAGTCTTGGTTGTTGTAACCAAATCCATTTAAATAGTTTATTCACTTAGTTACTAAGCTCTAGCCAGCCTTCTACAGCGAATCAAAACACTAGGAGCTGAATGTTTTGCTTGTCAGTCTTCTGTCTAGTTGCTGAGTATATTTCTTCTTGAATTATTTTTGCCTTACCTATTTAAGATGTCAAATTCATATTCACGTTTGGCTTTATCCAAAATAATAACAGGTCTGAGTTTACTCAGTAATGTGGCAATGGACCTTCCCATTCTCCCCAGACTCAGATAAAACTTCCCTATCTGCGTCCTCCCCTGGGGGAGGTCCATGAAAATCAGAGTACCAAGCTCTCTACAGACTCGATGCAAATTTCATTTTTGCTGCTGATCACCAAGCTCCCAAAAAGGGAGTAAGACCAGTCAGTACCTTTTGCTCTGTCAGGATCCTGTCCAGAGGCTTTTCTCAAATCTCCGAGCCCTGATTGGCTGTTCCAGAAACTACTCAACTAATCAGAGATGGGGCAGGCTGGTGGTAGGACTGGAATTAGATGAGAGAGCAGCAAACTTGCCTTCAAACAAACAGCTTTCAAGGCTCTTTCTCAAAGTATTAAAATTATCATTTATACCTTCAGTATAATAAAAAAATAAAGTGTGATTTTATTGTTGTTGTAATACTGATATTACAGGGAAAAGTTACACTACATGGAAAATATTCAGGATCTGGCTTAACAGGGCTAACATTTTTTCTTTAAATTATTGTAAATTAGTCAGAGGAAGATAAATATATGATTTCACTCATATGTAGAATCTAGGAAACACAACAAATGAACATAGAGGAAGGGAAAGAAAAATAAGATAAACACAGAAGGGGAGGCAAAGCAAGTCATAAAACATAAAAGACTCAAGTACAGAGGACAAACTGTAGGTTGCAGGAAGGGAGGTTGGTGGGGGGATGGGCCAAATGGCTGATGGGCATTAAAGAGGGCACCTGTTGAGATGAACAATGGGTGTTATATGTAAGTGATGAATCACTAAATTCTACTCCTGAAACCAATACTACATTCTATGTTAACTAACTTGGATTTAAATAAAGTTAAAAGAAATAAAATAAAATAATTAAAAATTATTATTATTACAATTTATTAATTCAAATGCTTCATAGTAAGATTGGTGTTATGCCTCATTAGCAGCATAGAATTAAAACGTGCTAATTGTTCTGTGTCTTTACCAAATTAATAATCATTCATTTCACTATCAATGGAAACAAAATAATAAAATAATCCTTTGACTCACTACATGTACCAGAGACAGTAGCAGCCTACAACACTCCAAATCCAAAGAGATGGCCCCGTAATAGATATCAACATTTGCCTCTTATAATTAGTTTCATTATGTGTGCCATAATGGTTTGGAAACAGAGATGACCCTCCAGTTGTTTAAACTGTACAAAAGAAATTGATGATATCTTCATAAAATAAAGAAGCTCAAAATAAATCTAGGAGAAACCTAAAAATACTCAATTTTCAGTATTGAGACAATAATACAATATTAACATTTGTTGCAGATCAAAGACCAAAGTAGAAAAAGAAATAATAACACATTGAGGATTCCACTGTGTTTATACTTCAGTAGTAGAAACTAATCTTTGATTTATAAGAAAATATATAGCTTGTATTTTTAGAAAGAATACTGTATTGGAGTTGAATAACCAAAGAAGTGATCATTCTTAACAACTTAGTTATTTTCTCAAAATATAGATTCGTAGTATTACCTTATAGTAATATTTCTTATGCTTTGTTTGAAAGATGATAATCTTTATAAACATTTAAAACATGACGGGGCCCCTGGTGGCTCAGTCAGCTGAGCACGGACTTTGGCTGAGATTATAAATTCAAGGGTCAGGAGTTGGAGTCCCGCATCTGGCTTGCTGCTGTCATCACAGAGTCCCCTTTGGATCCTTTGTCCGCTTCTCTCTCTGCCCCTCCCCCACTACACGAGCTAGCATACAGTGCTTGCGTACACTTGCGCGCTCTCGCTCTCTCTCTCTCTCTCTCTCTCTCTCTCTTTCTCAAAAATAAGCACTTAAAACTTGATATTTAAACCCTGTACGTGTACTACGGGGCTGCAATACTTCAGGTTACACGTACATACAACGTATCAGGGAATTTATACAATATCACAAATAAATAACACAATAAGTTACAACCCCAATCCAAAAATATTCTCAACTTCCATGCCATCTTTTCCCAATTTGTATTTGTAAGCCAGTTATATAAAGCGATGTTTCTCAAACTTTAATGTCCAGGAGCTTGCCGAAACACAGATCCTTTTCCTAACAAGCTCCCAGGTGATGTTGACATTTCTGGCTCCTGAACCATTCTTTTCAAAATAGAAGACATTTTAATCCCACGACATAGGTCTGAAGTCAATGTTCATGAAGGTAAAACTGATAGTTTTAGAATATGAAATGTGTAACTAGCAGCCTTTATGTATAAGCATTATATTTATTTGAGTTTGGAAAGAAGGATTCTGGAGCAAATAATAGTCAAAGTCGCTTTAACCTCTTCGGCATTGCAGCTTATGAACAGAAAGTGTAGGACATTAATTTAAAACATGGAGTGGAGAACAAAGGAAATATCAACTGTTGAGTTGATTATTTTTCTAGAACTTTAAAGAGTCCTTTTTGCCAACAAACACTGCCAATAAAATGTAATGTCAACTGCAAATTAGGGGCAATTGCACTAGGGAAAACGCTTAGGCCATTCTTGTCAGGTCACTGATTGTCACGTTAGACCGGTATATGAAAAAGAGAACACGGCATGATTTTTTTCCTTTTCTTTATCCTTCGTATTGTGTATTTTTCCTACTTGTGCTGCAGAATTGAAGTCTGCACAAATCCAAGTGTCGAGTGATAAACACAGGCCTCTTCATTTCCTAGCAGCACCCTGTGCTTAAGCGGCATGACTCTTGTTTCTTCCAGTGGAGTCACGATTTTGATCCCACACAATTCTTTGAAAATCATGTAAAAAGAAAGCCACATTTTCTTTTTTTTCTGCCAGGATGGGACCAGGATATTCTATTATGCACTGGCATTTGAGTGGGAAACCTAGATGATAAATACACCCTGGAGGTGTGGTTTCAAATCTCTCTCCGGTTAGAAGTGCTCAGGGTATTATTTACTGAGCATTTTCTAAAACAGTTCCCTGCAATGCATTGCTGTTGGTACTTTGTCTTTCTTACCCACCTGGTGGGATTGTGATTTGTTTTATAGTAAGGATATATTAAAATGACCTTTCAATCCCTGTAGCTAAAAAGAAAACCACTTTTGAGGGCCAGGAACAACCATTTAACTACTTAAATGATTTGTCACCTTCTGTTTATTTTTGCCTCCTCGCTGGGGCAAAGGTCTTACAAGTATTCTTATAAGTATTCTTGCTTTTTTGGCCATTTAAGCTCTTGGATCATTTTTGATTTTTATTTTAATGGATATAAATATGTAAGAGAGTTCGTGTCTTTCATTCTGTTTTTTCTCCACACACTATATGTTTATTCTGTTGTTTGTAGAATTTTTTTTCCAGATAATTTCAATATACAAATAAATACACTAACTACAATGAGAGGAAAAGGAAGGCGAGACTTTTTTGTGAAAATAGTTTAAGTCATTTGAAAGGCTGTATTGACAAGCCCATCTCTTAATGTATGACTACATTGATATAGAGTGATAGATGACAGGTAGATAAATAGATAGGTAGATAGATAGATGGATATTTGTAATTTGGGCAAAAAAAAAAAAAGCAGAAGCAATGTTCAGTATCCCATTCTTGGTGACAAAAAAAGCTAATGCAAAAAAAAAAGTCTCTAACTAAAATAAAACATACCAAATCTCCCTGTAGCTGGGTATAGTGATGTAAGATCCTCCAGGGGTCTCAAACACACCAGGTTTGGCCACTCACCACTGCTGACAACATCCAAAGACAGAGAAACGGATGGTGGTGAAACAGGAAGGAATTTATTTCAGTGATGCCCACCTGGGAAGACAGCAGACGAATGTCTCGAAGACTGACTCCAAAGTGTGGAAAGTACTTCCAGGTGTATATAAGGAAAAAGTGGGTAGGTAGGTTGTGCAGGTCAAATGGACCACTGTCTTGGGGTCAATCGCGGGTGATGCCTTGCTGGCTCAGGGAAGTCCTTATGCTTTCGGGAGTAGTTTCTGTTCCCATGTTTTGCCCTCAGGGTCTTCCACCTGAGCCAGGTGACAAGCTGGAAAGAAGAACCCAGCTAGAAAGTTTGAAGTCAAAATGGAGGTAGCTGAAGCCCTCTTGTATACGTAACACCACAAAAAATTGTGCGAGGTTCCTACTATCTGGTAACATGGGGCTAAGCACTGCCACGCGGGAAATACATGTAAGGTTATCTAAAACTCTATGGTTTGTTTAGGTACAGAGTTACTTTGTAAGTTGCCCATAGTAAATTGTCACCGAAGATACTTATTTCTCTCCCTATGTGAAATAATTTCTTTATCCTGCTATAAGAAATAGTAACAGAGGGGCACCTGGGTGGCTCAGTCAGTTAAGCAGCCTATTTCAGCTCAGGTCATGATCTCACAGTTCGTGGGTTGGAGCCCCACATCCGGCTCTGTGCTGACAGGGCCTGGATCCTGCTTCAGATTCTGTGTCTCCCTCTCACTGACCCTCCCTTCCTCGTGCTCTCTGTCTTTCAAAACTAAATTTAAAAACAATTAAAAAAAAAAAAGGAAATAATAACAGAAATGCTACAAACCCTATATAAGGAGTGTTAAAAAGAAAACCACAGGCCCCAAATGGTGTTACATAGGTTATGGTCCCAAATCAGTAAATCAAGACTTAATATCTAACCTAACTGCAGTTTCAGTCCCCAAGAAATATAACCTTTCATCAGTCATCATGGGAATCTCTTGGGTCAACACCAAAAATTTACTGATAGACCCCTTTGGTTCCCCTTAGGAGGGTGACTTTGCCCTAAACAGTGGATTCTTTACTAATAATTTCCTTTTTTTCCCATTCTCTATTTGTAAAAATCTTTCTTATTCTGTAGTCCTTTGGACCTCCCATCTGCTTATTAAATTGAATGCTGCCCAATTCATGAATCAATTAGGAAAACTAATTAGATCTTTAAAATTACTTGGTTGAATTTTTCTTATTTAACTGTGGGATTAGTAAGATTGGTCCATCTTTATAATTGAGACTAAAATGTTCCAAATTGCTGTAGTATATTTGTGCTCTACATTAAGCATGTGAATTTTTTGTTTTTTGAGTTTGCAAATTCTGAAAGATAACTAACTCAGTGGTTTTCAAAGGATGGTCCCTAAAACAGTAGCCAAATAGCATCACTTGGGAAACTATCTTAAATGTACATCTTCAGGCCTGAACACAGATACACTGAACCAAACATTCTAAAGGGGGGGGGGGCGCCCAGAAACTACTATTTTAAGAAGCTGCATTGTGATTCTGATAAACATTAAATTTTCTCTGACCTAATTCCCTTTATATCAAAGGAGAATACTAAAATCAAGGGGAGTCAACCAGGATAGAGCTAACTGAAAAGTTGCAGAACATAAAGTGTAGCACATAGTAGGTACCCAGTTATAAAGTCTGACCCATGGCATTGTTAAGGCCAAATATAATTAAATGTAAAAAAATAAAATCATTTTATATCTGAATTGTTTTTGCATTTTGGGTAATATTGCATTATTCTGGCACCAACACCAAATCAAATATTGAACTTAATCCTTAAGATCACTTTGTATAACTACTTAAACAGCTGATCTGATGATAGCAAGATGTCATAAGCACAAGATTAGGTTTCGGTCCTGAGAGAATGTGTCCATTAGTAGAGAAGTTTGTTTTTGCCTTAATCTAATCCTAATTTGAGCCTGAATTAGGGATACTTTTTGTTTGATTGTTGAGAAAGGATTTTGGAAGGTATTGAGCAGAGAAGCAGAAATGGCAGAAGGATCATTCTTCAGAGAAGTAATGAAAGGAGTGTCTTTTTTTTCTTTTTGTAATGTTATTTATGTACTTTGAAAGAGGGGTGGGCGGGAGGAGAGAAAGAGGGAGAGAGAATCTAAACCAAGCTCAACGCTATCAGCAGGCTCCATTCAGGTCTGGATCCCACAAAGCATGAGATCATGACCTGATGTGAAGTCAAGAGTCAGTCAATCGACTGAGCCACCCACATCCCCCAGGAGAATCTTTTAATGTGTCTCTCAGTGTGTACATCTGAGAAAATATCAGTGATCAGTGAAAACATAAAATTCTCATACCCTTTAAGCAAATGAGATATAAACATTCCCGTGTCTTCATCTCGTCATTCTGTATTCATGACTTCTCATTTGCCTATAAAAATAACCAGATGAATGCTATTTTAAAAATAAACTTAACTTCTATAAATCTTCATTAATCTGCCATGCTAACTTCATTCTCTTCCTTCACTGAAAATTGTTTTATAACTACAAAATTAATACAGATTGAATTCAAAACTGAAAACCACAGAACAAATCAAAGATGAAGCATAAGTCATTGCTTGAAATATCTCTAGTTAATATGTTTTTATATTAGTGTTTTCAGAGAGCATATACATGTTCACTTGTTAGCCAGTGGTATGGTGTGACAATTATTTTGAAGCTATTGGTAAAATAAATTAATTTTGTAATTTTTCATCTTAGTAAATAGTTTTTTGAATACATAATTACAATGGATATTTAGTATTCCATTATATAGACCTGGCATAATTTGCCAATCATGTGTATTTAGATAGTTGGGTCATTCCCGGGTCTTCATCATTATGCTCGATTCTATAATGACAAACAGCCCTATAGTATATAAACAACTTTGAGCAGTTTACCTCTGATAATATTCTTAGCCTAAAATCTAAAAGTTAACTGAAATCATGTAGAATTTTGTTATACATTGAAAATTATCTTTTATAGCTCCCTAGAAGTATATGATATTTCATCCAACAATTAGTATATAAAACTGCTACTTCTTTTATATCTTTAATTTTTTTATAGAGCAAATAATAATATTGTTTCTGTTCCATTACTTATATTGTTACTGTAGTATTTTAATATTTTTTAATAATTATTAGCTATTTGTATATCTCATTCAAGCAATTTGCCCATTTATTAATGATGTGTTCACATAGTTTTTGTTGATAAACAAAACGCTTTTTAAGCATTAAAATAAACTTTTTTATTTCTGTTGTAAATGTTTATTGTCAATATTTTGGAAAGAACGATTTAAGAGTGCTGGAAACTTTTCTTTGTGTTCTTTTCTTCTCAAATTTTAAAAATCAATTTTTTCTCTCCCACTGTTACAAAAACTGGTCTTGCTAAGGACATCCTTATAGTCAAAATACATGTCACTCCTACATTTACCACTTGCAATAGGTGGTGTTACCCCTGGCTTACACCTTAAAACTTTTCTGGTTTTTTTTTTATGTTTTTTTTAAATTTATTTTTGAGATAGACAGAGACAGAGACAGAGCATGAGTGGGGGAGGGGCAGAGAGAGGGAAACACAGAATCCAAACTGGCTCAGGACTCTGAACTGTCAGCACAGACTCGGGACACGGGGATTAAACCCACAAACCATGAGATCATGACCTGAGCTCAAGTGGGACATTTAACCAATGGAGCCTCAAAACTTTTCTCCTTTTATTTCTCCAGTTCTACCTCAATGTTTTAGACTAAGTTCTTCATTTCTGCTTAGGCCTCTCTTTCCTTGAACTCCCCTGGAAAGAAAGGTTCCTTTGAGTTCTTCCCTTGGTTCTATATTTTTGGTTCAATATACTAACATAAAGAAAGAGATTCCAGTGAGGCAGGAGGGTATTAGATTCAGATTAAGATGAATTTAGTTTTGTCTTAAATCTCCATCCCTAGCAGCATCTTATGTAACAGATAATCCATTTTCCAAAATAATAATGTTAACAATAACAATAACAATAATAATTGAAACCATCAGACTTTCAGCATTTAAGCACACAAATTTACCTATGTTCTTATAAATTTTTTCTCCTTTCTTTTCTGTTAGAAATGAAAACTCTAACTGCTTGCCTTGGTTAATATATCTCTTAGACTGCTGAGAGTTGCTGAAAACAAACAGACAACAAAACAACACTACCAACAAAACTCCATCTAGAAACAAACAATAGCAACAAAAATTGAAAAAGACTCATTAATACAGAGAAGAGGGGCACCTGGGTGCTCAATCAGTTAAGCATCCAATTTCAGCTCAGGTCATGATCTCATGGTTTGTGGGTTGGAACCCCGCGTCGGGCTCTGTGCTGACAGCTCAGAGCCTGGAGCCTGCTTTGGATTCTGTGTCTCCCTCTGTCTCTGCCCCTCCCCTGCTCACGCTCTGCCTCTCTCTCTCTCTAAAATAAACATAATAGGGGCACCTGGGTGGCTCAGTCAGTTAAGCATCCAATTTCAGCTCAAGTCATGATCTCACAGTTCGTGGGTTCAAGCCCCACATCAGGCTCTGTGCTGACAGCTAGCTCAGAGCTGGGAGCCTGTTTCAGATTCTGTGTCTCCCTCTCTCTCTGATCCTCCCCTGCTCGCGCTGTCTCTGGCTCTCAAAATAAATAAATAAATAAATAAGGAGAACAAACTGGTGTTTGCCAAAAGGCCTAGGGGGTAGGCAAAATGGCTGAAGGAGATTCAGAGATACAAACTTCTAGTTATAGGATAAATGAGTCACAGGCGTGAAAAGTACAGCATAGGGGATGTAGCCAAAAACATTGTAATTGCTTTGTGTGGTTACAGACTAAAACCACACTTAGGGTGGTGAGCATTTTGTAATGTACGTAATGGTCAAATCACTGTGCCATACACCTGAAACTAATTTAAATATTATGTGTCACTTATACTTTATTCTATTAAACAATAATAATTAATTAACATGTAGCTGCTTCAACTCCATCCTAAAAACATAGAAATTTGACTTTTTCCACTAGAGCAGGTTCTCTCTTCTATCTCCCTCTCTCTTCACAACGACGCCTTCAAATCATATGTGCTCAGGAGTCAGAGGACATGAATCCAAGTCTTCACATCCTCTGCCTCCAAGGCCAAGACTACAGTGTGTGATATCAGAGCACAAGTCAGAGCAATAGATGGAAGGGGAGGTAGGGCCACTGGAAAGTTATTACTTTATTTTGAGATGGTTATATTTTAAAATATTTCAAAGCTGATGAGAAGGACAAAATGCTTTTAATATAAATTATATTCTAGGCCAAAGTTTTACTTTCTGAACAATGGTGAAAACTTTAAAAATACCTCTCAGAATTGTGGCAATAATTAAATGTAAGGTTTATATTAGTTGCCTGAAAATAATAAGGATTTAATCTTTAAAACACCACATATACATCTTTCCTCCTCACCATTAAAAAATGGAAACAACATGGATTTTAGTAGTGTATTTATTTCCCTGATTTCCATTCACTCCTCAACCCACCTGGAAATTGGAAACTGGCAGAAGAGATTACTGGGAATGTTCTAGTGCACTGCTGAGCTAACTCTGTATTGACAGGACAATTAACATAATCTATTGGGGCAGAAGTTAATTTGTAGATTTTTGTTCAAATTTCCAATTATTGTAGTCTGCTTAAATTGATAATTCCAGAAATTAGGTTATGGCTCTATGAGACATCAGTCAGTTTTGGATCTAATCAAGGACCCATAACATTTCTTTGATGTGTACATATACCTATTTCTCAAATATTCTCTGGCCCATTCATAACATCTTTCTTATGGTGAGTTGAATAAATTTTTTGACAAGAATTTATTCTATTTTACTCATTTTAATGATTCATGATTTTACCCTTTGAAAAGATACATACTTGAATTCACTGCACTCTAGTACTTAATTCCAATATTCACAATTATGCTGAAAATGAGACTATTTGTCTCTGTTCATCTATTGGGAAATATGAGGCTCACACATGTTGAATAAATTGTCCGATATTACACAGCTGCTGAGGACTGGACCTCGAACTAGAAGACAACTTTTGCTCTATGCTTAAATGTCATAGGTAATTTTTTGAAGACCGAACTGTATACTATCTACAAGAAACTCATTCTAATTTTGTATATACAGTTGGGGTAAAAGTAAATGGATGGAAAAAAAATCCATTACAGAATACTAGAATTTCCTAAACTTGGGATTTGTTCCTTGGGATTGCTACCATGTGTTCAGCCATTATAATGCTCCATAGCAACTGAGGCTCAGGGAACTGGAGCAAAGGCTGATATTCTTGTGACCATTACAGCAGTGAGGAAAAGAGTCCCTTTTCTCTAACCCAGGAGTCTTCTGTCTTTTGCCAGCAACTATGAAATGGTGGTAGACTAGACTGTCAGATTGTAAGAAGTGTAAAAACAGGATAACACGTAGGAAAAAGTTTCAAACTCTTCACAGTCTCTGACGAGGTCCACTTCCAGTATCACATGACTGACAACTGTGGACTGATTTTAATGTGAGACCTTGGTTTCTCCACAGGCAGGCCTTTTCACAGGCTGCTTGAGTGTTTTCACAACATGATAGCTGCCTTCTCTCAGAGAGAATGATCCAAGAGAGATGGAAAACCAAGTAGGAACTATTTTATTATCTAACCTCTGCAATCAAATAGCATAATTCTACAGCATTCCAATCATTAAAAGCTAGTTAGTAAATTTAACCCACACTGAAATAGAGAAAAATTAAGTATCCTTATTTTGAAGGGAAGAGTGGCAAAAATTTTTCTGGACATATTTAAAAACTATTGTGCAATATCATTTTATTTATGGAAAGTTATAGAAAAGGTAAATCTATAAAGACAGAAAACTGATCAGTTATTGGCAGTGACCAGAGGAGGGTATGAAGATTGGCTGCTAAAACACACAAGGGAAATTTGTAAAGAGATGGAAATGTTCTACGTTATAATTCTTATGCTCGTTATAAAACTAATAAATCCATGCACATAAAATTGATGAATTCTACTGTTTGCAAGTTATACATTTATAAATGTGATAAAAATTAGAAAAAACTGTATAAGCTTCATGAAATATTGGTTATTATTACATGGGGGTATAATGTCTTGACTTCTGAAAAAGATGGCATCATTAGGGAGAGTGACAGAGATGGTTAAATCAATGACACAAGAGAGAAGTAGTAATTTCCAATATAAAGTTGTGTTTCTCACAGTTTTCTAGCCCAACTTCTCTAAATTAGAGGACTAAAGAGTCAGTGGTAATTACATTTGTTTTTCTTCACCATCTCTTCTGTGGGATAATGAGGTACGATGAACCCGGCATCAATGCCAACATGTTTGACAGTCATGGAAAACTTCCTATGAAAGTGTCAGGCAGCGTTCTTGGAAGTGGGTGATGGGGGTTGTCATCAAGCAAATACATCACCACCTGGCACCAGTTAGAGGGTTGTGATCAACAGACAATGGCAGCCGAGAAAAAATCCTCATGGTGATTCAGGGCAAGAACATGAGTCATGTCCTGAAGAAGTCAGGAGATCTGGTCCTCAGAGCACAAAAGAGATTTCCTTAGCATCCCAGGGTTTTTCAGAGATTTTAGAGAGATCTGGATTTTTCAGAAAAGTTTTCAAGGTAAATTCATAGAAATGGGAAATTATTTTAATATGACTGCTATGAATTTGGAAATATAAAATATAGTTAGACTGAAGCTTGAAGAGGGAGAGGGCACTGCAAAAAGGTGAGCATAGACATTCTTTGGAAGAAACATTCTGTATCTATTACAGTAAAGGGCACCTGAGTACTATCTCTTCTCACCATAAAAGGGCCTGGGTTTCTGCTGTCTTTTGTAACAGAAATAATCCAGTGTATCAAAGTTCAAAGTGAACACTAAATTATCTAGCACTGACAGGAATTAGAGTATATCTCTAAACAAACACTTGATAGAATTCTCACAAATCAAATAAGAATTATTGACTTTGAAGGGATTTGATTGAAATAACCCAAGAGTTTTGGAATTATTAATTTATAAAAATCACCTATAGTGCTTATTAAAATGACATTTACTGGGCTCATGGATATTCTGTTTTGTCTTGGGTAAGATCCAGGAGTATGAATTTTAAACAAACACGTTGAGCATTTCTAAAGCAAGGGACCTCAGGTTTCGAGAAATGCTGAGAGACTAATATGAATACTTACTAGACCATAATCTCAGCATTCTGAAACAATGCATGCATTCACATTACATTATAGAATAAAAAGGCTTTGCGATCAAAAGCTTAATGCTGCATGGGTTTGGATTTATTTTTCTTAGCACACTTGAAAAAGAATCTACTGGGACTAGGAATATTTCTATTAATGGTTTTCAACCCCATGGACTCATTTCATATAAAAACGCTCTATTTCATTATCTCCTTGGATCAGTGCCATATAATTATTTCTTTATCTTCTCTGATATAAAGATTTTTCTCTTCTAAAAATTACTCTTGTTCCATAGCATTATCTAGAACATCTTGTTTAGAATTCTTTCTAGAAAGCAATGAACTGAAACTCTTTTGTCTGTATCTGATACCAAATTACAAGCAGTCTAACATTCATACAGGCTTAATTACAACTAAATCAGTAGTATGTATTTAAATCTAATTATAGTATAACAATTAGGATTCTGATGAAGAAACAATCTTGTTGATAATTAGAAATGTAGTTAGCCTGCATTAAAATTAGCAGATTCTTAGTTTTGACTATCTTGATAAAGCACAGGATATTAAAAACTGACTTAAAGACAATTAATTATCATAACAATAGTCATTTTAATTTATTTTATATGTACGCTAGGTGTACATAGACAAGGTATTTTTTTTATAACAGGTTTATAATTTGCAGTCGGGACTTTCATCTTAGTGCCAGCTAGGAATTAGCCCAGAGAGAAAACTATCTCTTTCCTTGAAGTTATCCTCAGAAGATTAAATCTTATAACTGCCATTGTCATACAGCACCAACATTATATTATAAGCCTAACTGCAGAAGCCCCTCCCCCCCAACTCCTTATCTGGGGGGAATATGTGTCAAGATCACTAGTGGAGGCCTGGATCCGCATCTAGTACCAAACCCTATATGTACTATGTTTTCTCCTATACATACATACATGTGGTAAAGTTTGATTTATAAGTTAGACCGAGTAAGGAATTAATAATAACAATGAATAATAAAATACAGCAATTACAACATACTGTAATAGAAGTTATATGAATGTTGTGAGGTCTCTCACACACACACACACACAATATCTTTATTGTACATACTCGCGTGATGATGTGGGATGATAAAAGGCCCAGGTGATGAGAGGAAGTAAGGTGAGTGTTGGTAGTCACTGTGACATAGTTAGGCCACCGCTGACCTGACAATACGTCAGGAGGAAAACCATCAGCTTCCCCAATGCAGTGGACTGTGGGTAATGGAAACTGGGGAAAGTGAAACCTCAGATAAGGGAGGAGGACTGTACTTCTCATTACTTTTCACTTCCTTATTTGTGATCTGGGGAAACGGAACAGATGTTTCTCTGTATTTACATAATGAGTCTTCATGTATTTGAAACAGACTATTATTACCATTTTACTGTGTAATGTGAACAATTGTACCCATAATGCACAAGAAAACACAATCTTACAGTGCTGATATTTAACAAGTAAGATGTGGTGGTGTGTTTTGGATGCAAATAATGGTTTCAAATATCTCTTTTCCATCATAGTAGATTACTGACAGTTGTATAATATTTGAATCTGAAAAATACTACTGTAAAGGTACAAATTCTGTTTTCCTTCACACATCCGATTGTTTTTTTAATATCATTACTTACTGCTCAGTGCACCATTTCCTGAAAAATTGTTGTCAGTAATTTAGATTAGAGCAACACATTTTTTCTTAAGTATTTTAAATGCCTGTATGGAGAATCATCTCACTCCACTGTTTCATACCTATATGTTACACACATGGTATGTGATCCTTGCAGCATCAGCTTTAAATTTTTTATTATGATTATGATTATGATTATGTTTTTTTCTTTTACATCCCTCTGCCTAGAAGTAAGCTCCTTGAGGGAAAGGATACTTGTCATAGCCAACTAGTCACTGTCGAGATGTAATAAGTTTCCAATCATTCTTCTCAACCTAATTTTCAAGTCATTTTCCCTTTTGCCATCAATTCAAATTCTTCTTTTCTTCTTGCATACCTTTTTACCATGAGAATTTGTTTTTCTACTTTGCAAGAGTGCTGATTCTTAATTCGTTTCTTGTGTCACACTTATTGTTCCTTTGTAGTTTTAAAAACCCTCTTTTACACGGTTTCCATTTCTCTGTTACCTTGAAAACCATTGTTGTTTGCATTCTTTTCTGACAAAGACTATAAATAGAAACAATACCTCATCATTTTCAACATTATTGAACATTAAAGATATAATTGTTATCATTATTAAAGTCACTGTCATCCTTTCACATTAGGCAGGTGAGAAGACTAAGCAATGAAAAGATTGAAACCATCGACATAAATTTCTTTTCTTGTTTGAATTTTGGTTCAGTTCAGTTTTGGTACATCTACCTGATTTTTATTAGTATTATGTATTTCTTTCTAAAAAGTAAAAATGGCATTTTGGTTTCTCTGTGAAGTACTTACATACTGTTCAACAGCCTCTTATTTCAACACATTTGTTTTGTCAATTTCATGATCTTTCGAAGAGCCATTGTGACAGTGGAAAGCTAAGTGCCCTGTGCTTCTGCAGCAATATTCAACAAAATGTAAGCAGAAATGTAGCCCCATGGGACACGATTCTCACCCTCAACCACTACGACTTTACCTTTTCTGCTACCCTCAACCTGACTGGTGTTCTCAATATTTTTCTTTTGAAAAAATATTCTCGTCTCCAGCAGGATGAGATCATCAGAGTAAGTCCAGATATACGGCCACCCTCCCAACTCAAACTGCTCTTGAACACCACTGTGATCATCCCCATAGTAGCTTATCCACAGTGACTCACATTAGATTTGCAGTTTCTAAAAATTTTCATGAACTCATTTCCTTTGGATACAGTTCTTGCGACAACACAAGATATATATCACAAGATAAATAGATACTTGTGTGTACATGCAAACAAAGATGTAGATGCACATAATAAGGCTGATTCCACTTAAGAGGATTGCTCTAAAGATCTATTTATTTTACTAGTATTTTTGATTATCTGGGCCTGGGTGGCTCAGTTGGTTAAGCATCTGACTCCTGACTTCGGCTCAAGTCGTGATCTCATGGTTCATAGGATCAAGCCCCACATTGGGCTCTGCACTGATGATGCAGAGCTTGCTTGGTATTCTCTCTCTCTGTCCCTTTCCTGCTCGTGCTGTCTCTCTCTCTCTCCCTCCTGCCCTCTCTCAAAAGTAAATTTTTAAAAAGCATTTAAAAAACAATTTATTATTGTTTTTCTATATAGCAAGCCCTATGCTCTGCATTACAAATATAATGTTACAGTTGCTTATTGTTTCACAATGGCTGGAGTAAGGTTTATCAAATAACCACGAAAATAAATATAGATCTAAAAAGTCTTAAAGCATGCTAAGTAGAAAACTTAGGGAGGTGTAAAAGACAAGAATTCAAGGGAAACTTAAATTGAGAGGCTTCTTTGAAGAAGTAACAACTAAGCTCACACCTAAGGAACACAATGCAGTTGAGTAGGAGATGAGAGGATACGTCAAGTCTTCCAGGCAAGGAAGAACACGGCTGGTTACAGGCGCAGTAAGGAGGACTCTGGATCTGGAATAAAACCCCAGGGGAGGGCTGGTTAGGTTGGCAAAAGATGATGCTTAAGACAAGGCTTGAGAGGACCCACAGGGCTTTGTAGGATGCAATTAGGATTTGAGATTTGTATTTGTAATTTAAATATATGGAAGAGTTTACAGTAGGGGGACAGCATGATTTATATTTTAAGAAAATTTCAATGTAATGTAGTGATCGATTAAAGTGAATGGAGGGCACCTAGGTGACTCAGTCAGTTAAGTATCTGACTCTTGATTTCAGCTCAGGTCCTGACCCCGGGGTCATGTGTTGGGCTCTGTGCTGGCATGTAGCCTGCTTGGGAGTCTCTCTTTCTCTCCCCCTGCCACCCTCCTCTGCTCATACTCTCTCCTAAAATAAAAAGTAAGTGTTAAAAAAAAAAGAACTGAAGAAGAAATAAAGTGAATGGAGGGAGTGGAAGTAAAGAAATAACCCTTTATGAATGTATGAAATAGGAGAAACATAAATGTGGCAATTGGAACTTGTTTGCTGGAGATAATTTTAATTTTGGTGTTAGATACTATTTCTGATTATCTTCAGTTTGGAAGAGATTTATAATTAGCTAAAGTCAAAATAGACTAAGAGTATTCATACCCACAAGGGGAGCAAAGGGAAAATCACGCACAGATAGAAGCATTGCCTAGTGATCATTTACAGAAAGGAGTTTAGTTAGATATTTTTGTTGTCTAATATTCGTCTTGTCTCTCAGATTCTTTTGGAAATGAACACTGAAAGCAGATATTGAAGACTCCCGGATGAGACTCGCATTTGGAATTAAAATGATCAGTCTGCTGCAGATGCAGACAGCCGTAAACATTTGACATTTTAAAAAAGTAAATACAATTACATTATTTTATTGGTAATGATTTTTTAAATATGGATGTTTTGAGTGCCATAAATTACTTTTATGGGCTATTTTCTCACAAATATGTTTAAGTTACAGCTAGTTAAAAAATTTCTAGTACTTTCCATTCCACTTATTTATAAGATTTCATTTGCTTTTACCGCCAATTCTATTGAAAAAATAGTCTAAGTTCACTACTTAACATCACGAAAACAAGTTGCTTCTCTATTACTACTGAAAACCATCATCAAAGATCATTTATTATTTCCTAACTGCCAAATCCAACAGTTTTTCTACGTTATAAACCCCTTCATCTCTTTACGTTTTCTCTACATCTCTTATGTATACTAAACTTTCTTCTTTCATTCAATTTTTTTCCTGCACACGTTTTTTTTCAATTTCAGCATTTACCAAAATAGCTTTGTCACGGAGCCCTGCTTCATCAATTCTATAACTTTTCCTCTTTATTTTATGGCTTCCTCATTTACATCCACAAATAGATCTGCGAACTTGCTGCCCATGCAATAAAATGTGTTCATACCAGGATTCAGTATTTTCCTTTCGTTCCTTATTCTTATTTCCACTAAAGACCATACTGTCCTCCCAGTATCACAGGTTCCTTCACCTTAAAATCCACATTTAAATAAGCTTTCATAACAGAAAATTCTTTATAAACTATATGAGTCTTTTCTTTATGGTCACTCACACCACCTAAATGGATTCCCTAATGGATTGTCCTTGCCATAATTTTCTCTTCTTGATTTTATCACTTACATATCTTTGATAGTTTTTTCTCAGTTATTGGTGACTTGATAGTACGTACCCCCTTCACCAAAAACTTCCTTAAAAACACATCCTAAAATTTTCATATAAATTTCAAGGCAATTGCAATCCAACTGTAAACAACTTTCCCAACTTCATCTACTAATAGTCCTTTCACACATTGTGTTTTTCTTCACCAGGGCACCTGCCACTTTGAGAATGCACTACACGTTTCTGGTTCCTCCTTTAGGATGTGTGCCTTATAAATAGAGCCCAAGACCAAGATTCTTATGAAAATGATTTACTGTGAGTCCTCTTGGAAAGGAAGTTCTATAGACTGTTTTATGCCACCAAGCTCATATGTTCATGTTTAATCCCCGATATAACAGTGTTAGGTGGTGGGGCCTTTGGGAGGTGGTTAGTGCACTCACACAAGAGCTTCTGGGGGCTCTCTTGCTCTCTCCCCTTTCTACCATATGAGGCAACAGTGAGAAGACAGCCATCTATAAACCAAGAAGTGGGCTCTCACCAGACACTGAATCCTCCAAAGACTTGATTTTTGACTTCCCAGCCTCCAGAACTGTGAGAAATAAATTTGTATGTCTACAAGCTACCCAGTCCAAAAACATTTTTAGTATAGCAGTCTGAAGGAACTAAGACAGTGAGTAAGCATTATCAGCATTTAACCCTTTTCTTCTATAACCTTTTACAATAAGTTACTTCTATATAGCAAAGTCCTTGAGAACAAAGACCTTTTTTTTGTTCATTATTTTTATACTCACTCTACCACAGCTCCTAGTAAAAAGTTCTATAGCATAGAAAACATTTTTAAAATAGTTCTTAAAATGTATTGTCAGCAAAAGTGAATATTTTACAGGAAATCTTAAGAGTAGTAATCTCATTTTCTGGAAAGAAGTCATTATATATTTTATATTTTAATGATGTATTTATGGTTATGAATTTAAGGTCTTTTGTATTTCATGTTAGACTTTAAAAAATTATCCTTATTTCTGTCACTGAAATGCTATTTGGTATTGTTCCAAGATTAATTATATCGGCCACTCTTTTTTTTTTCTATAGCAAAATGGAAAGCTATTAGACATAAAATTCATATAACTAAAAGGAACCTCAGGAGGTCACCTTAGCTCAAGACTGTAAGTGGAACTAAACGTATCTCAAATTATTCCCCAAAGCAGCTGTCCACTTGTTCCATTTATTTATTTACTTTTGTAAGAACAAGCCACCATTCCAATATTTCATACCTGTATAGATTTTCCTTTTACTTATATAAACATAGAGTGGGTATAATTTTTCTCCTTTTGGGACCTGACAGAGATTAGGTTCCCAAGACTTGTTTTTATAATTGAAAGTAGGCATCTATTTTCATATGCCTTCTTCAGTTGGCTTAATTTTGTAATCTAGATTAACTTTCTTTTCCCCTTGATTTTAAGAAAAAAAGCCATTTAAAGCGAATTATTTAACTTATTTTACTGACTTTTTAATTTGGAGATGATTGTAGATTCCCAAGCTAGTCATAAGAAATAATACTCTTTAACCATTTCTTCTTAGTGGTAATATCTTGAAAATTAGACACAGACCAGAATATTGTCTTTGACACAGTCAACATGCAGGAATTTTCCATCACTGCAATGGTCCTTTATGTTGCCTGCTTCCAACCTGCCTTCTCCTCCCCCCTAACTCTGTGCAGTGACTAATAAGAACACTATATGCATGGAATCAGATAATATGTAAACTCTGTATTGTCTTTCTTTCACTCAACATAATGCCCCTGAGGTTCATACGGGCTTTGGAGGTAGCCATATTTATTCTTTTCAATGCTGAATAATATTCCATGGTATGGCTATCTCACAACTAGTTTAATTCCTCACTCAGTGGTGGACATTCAGGTTGTTTACAGCTTTGGGTTATTAAAAATAGAGTTACCTAAAATAAATATTCATGTTCAGGTTTTTGGTGATCATGAATCTTCACTTCTCTGGGATAAAAGTCTAAGAGTACAATTTCTAGGTCATATGATAGTTGCATATTTAGTTTTTTAAGACCCTGCCAAACTATATTCCAGCATGGTTATTTTACATAGCCACCAGAAATATAGGAGTGATTAAGCTTTCTTTCATCCTTGCCAGTATTTAATATTTACAGCTTATTTGGGCCATTATGATAGATGTTAGTAGTATTTCATTATTGTTTGAATTTGCATTTCCTTAATGGCCACTGATACTGAGTATTTTTTATGTGCTCTCTGCCATCTGTATATCTTGTCCATTTAAATGTCCCTTCATATATTTTGCCCATTTTCTAAATGGACTGTTTAGCCTTTTACTATTGAACTCTGAGTGCTCTATCATCTTAATACTAGTCCTTTATCAGATTTGTGATTTGCATGTATTTTAAACCATTTGTAGCTTGCTTTTTCATTTTCTTTGCATGGTAAAGTTTTAAATTTTGATGAAGTTCGATTTTCCAACTTTAATTTTATGAACCATGTTTTTGTGTGAAGTTTAAGAATTCTTAACTTAAAAAAAATCTTGCTTAATCCTATATCCTAAAGTTTTTCTATTTTTTCCTAAAAGTTTAATAATTTTACATTTAATTACAAATTCATTTTGAGTTAATTTTTGTATAAACTGTGAAGCATAGATAACAATTATTTCTCTCTCTTTCTCTCTCTCTGTTTTTTTAACTTTTTTGGCCTACTAATAGCTAGTTGTTCAGTAAATTTGTTGAAAAGCTATCCTTTCTCTGTTTAATTGTTTTTTCATCTTTATTGAAATTAGTTGAAGATATTTCTATTGCTCTAATTCTGGATAACCTGTTCCATTCTACTGATGGATTTGTCTATCTTTCCACCAACAGCATAGAGTCATGATTACTGTTACTATTAAAAAATTATGAAATTAAGTAATTAGTTTCTCTAACTTTACTTTTCTTTACAAAATTGTTTTTATTTCTATTTTAGGTCCTTCGCATTACTTTATAAATTTTAATATGATCTTGTTATTCTATAGAAAATGTTTCTGGAATTTCAATAAGAACTATATTATCTGTGTATCAGATTGTGGAAAACTGACATCTTTGCTATGTTGATTCTTCAAATCCAAGAACATGGTATGATTTCCTCATTTATTTAGAACTTTAAATTTTTTTCCTTTGGGGCACCAGTGTGGCTCTGTTGATTAAGTGTCTGACTTCCGCTCAGGTCATCATCATCTCACAGTCTGCAGGGTTTGAGCCCAGCATCGGGCTCTGTGCTGACAGCTCAGGGCCTGGAGCCTGCTTCAGATTCTGTCTCCCTCTCTTTCTGCTCCTCCTCCACGCTCTCTGTCTCTGACCCTCTCAAAAATAAACCTTAAAAAATTAATTTTTGTCCTTCATCATTGTACAGTTTTAGCATATACATTCTGCACATATTTTAGATTTATATCTAAGTATTTAATTTTTGACCAATTATAAATTATACTTTCACTTTCAGTTTCCACATGTTCCTTCTTTGTATACGGAAATGCAGTTGAATTTTGTGTTTTGACTTCTAACTTGCATTTTTGCTGGGCTCATTTGTAAATTATGAGAGATTTTTTTGGAGATTTATTTGGTACGTTCTTTAAAATTTTCTGCACAATCAACCATGTCATCTGCAAATAAGGACAGCTTTAATTTCTTCTTTTCTAATATATATACCTTATGTTTCCTTCTTTGGCCTTATTGGTTGAAATTTCCAAAACTATGTTGAAAAATAGTGATGGCAGTGACCATCTTTGTTTTGTTCTTAGAGGAAAAGCATTCAATCTTTCAGCATTAAGTATAATATTTGTTACAGGGTTTTTGTAAAACTTTACGAAGTTTAAGAAGTTCCTTTTTTTACCAGTCAGTTCACCAGAACACCAGTGACTTTTTTCCAGAAATTAAACAAATCATTAAATTCTCTAGGCCTACATTTAAGAAGAAAAATAATGTAATTTTGATCACTTTATAAATCTAAAATTAGAGGCATTAATAAGCAATAGGAAATAAAAGCATGAAACTGAATAAATAGATGCAGATCAAATATAAGATTAGTCATCATCACAGAGCTTATACCTATGTAACACTTATGTTATATTGTATCCATTATACCTAAAGCTTCAATAAAACATTGAAATCTATAATATCAAAAGTGTGGATCAAGAGAAACTATAATAAACAGTTAAAATATTGAATGTGGGAAGTAAGTTTTAAAAAACTTAAAATACTCTTTCTTGCAAAATTAGATATAGTTATATCACAGTCACTATTGCAAATATATATAGATTAAATATATCTAAGTAAGAAGTGTTTTCATCTTACATTAAAAATGATAAAAATTCTCTTTGTCTCCTTGTTTTTGGTAATACATTTTATTTCAGACAAGATCTTTTTTGTTTTTTAACATGAAGTAAAAATATAATCAATATAATTAATCATATTACTCTTTTGTAATAATAATTACTTTCTTTGAGTCTATGCAAACTCTACAAACATAGAAAAGAGTGGAAGCAGTAATTATGTTTCAAGTTATGAAAGACTGAAATTAACAAAAGTCAGTCATAATTAAAACATTAGGAAATTAGGGACACTTGTGTGGTTCAGTTGGTTGAGCAGCCAACTCTTGATTTCAGCTCACTGTCAGGAGATCAAGCCCTAAGTTGGGCTCTGTGCTGACAGAGCAGAGCCTGCTTGGGATTCTCTCTCTCCGCCTCTCTCTCTCTCAACCCCCCCTCCACTCACACTTGCTCGCTCTCTCTCTCTCTCTCTCTTTCTCTCAAAATAAATAAATAAACTTTAAAGATATATTAGGGAATTAGATGCTTAATAAATATTTGTGGAATAACTAAACAAATAATTATAATCTTAAGTATTCTATCAGAGAAAAACAGCCTGATTCTCACAAGAACTCAGATGTTTATACAAGATGGTAGATTGGTGAAAGTAGAGCAAAACTGATAATAGAAGCACAAATAATGTTTTGTTCTATGCATATTCGTAGTTATCAGTGTGCCAGGTGTGGTGAGTATGCCCCAATAACATTTAACAGACATGTCAGCTGGAAAAGGAAAATGACTGGGACCATGTTAACAATTCCTTGCTTCAGGTTCTTGCTAACTATGCCATCTGAGCCAGCTGTACAGCGGTAGCCAGGTTCCCAACATGCATTTGTAGGTAGTGGAAGAATGCCAGTAAATAATAAGAAAAGACTAAATACACCACTGGAAGCCACGGCTGACCATGGCTAAGTGGTCACCTCTATATGAGCTGAGAGAAGATACTAACTATGCCTCCTCGGAATACCAGTGTTCCTTCTCACTCAGTTGATTTAATAATTCTCTCTTGTTTCTAGTTATCTTGTTATTTTAACTCTGGTTGTATCAAAAATTTATTTTCCTCTTCATAATTCATTATGCTGTGTTTCTCACTATTTAAAGTTTACTTTGCTTCTAACCCTGTCTCCTTAGTTGCTAATATCTGGGAGTATAATGAGAGGGTATTTATCATGTTATTTAGGTTTCTTGAATCATCAGAGTGTTGATGATCAGCGGTTTTACTAAATTTTCATAAAAACCTAATACAAGTGAACTTTATAGTTGATGTTCCCTCTGACAAAGATGGAGAAAGAGGGATTCAATGATTAGATTTACTTTCATGCTTTAAAAGATAAAACAAAATATTGGATAAAATATAAAAACTCATAAGACACTTGACATCAAGGAATGAAAGACAGTTATTCCTGTAAAAGAGGAAATAAATAAGATAAAAACTTCAGCTTACTGACGGTAGAAAGCTTCCAGGACATAATGCAGACTGAAGGAGTCTAGCAGAGTCCAGACTGTCTAAGATAACAATATAGAACAGGAGCCCAGGGAGGCCAAGGTGGCTAAAGTTCACAGAAGAGAGTACTGGAGAGGAAAGAAGTACACAGAGAGAAGACTCCAAATGTCTGCAGAAAAACTCTTTTATGTGTTTATTTGGGTGCCAATCAGCACACGTGTATAAACAAACTACCCAAAGCCAGAAAGAAATACCCAAAAGAATTAGAAAAAAAAAAAAAGACTTAGAGATAACACAGGGCCATGAATAGTGCCTGTCCCAATAGCCAGTGTGAATACCTCATAATTCATGCGGTATAAGTCAGAGTTCTAATGAGGGTCTTACTTAAGTAATGTGGAAGAAAATTTATTCCAAACTTAATGATGCTCTGGAATTGATTGTCTAACAAAGCCTAAAACCAAGAACCAAAGAAATCAAACTGATTTCAAGTAACTTAACTGTGCTGCAAAACACACATTAGTATATTTACCAAAAATACACAAACAAAACAAAATGAAACAATAACAATAATACAAATAAAACTAAACAAAAGCAAAAAGCTCTGAATTCAACATGGTAAAATTTACAGTGTCAGGTATTTGATAAAATATTACTAGGCATGCATGAAAGGAAGCAATCAAATGCAATCCATAATGAGGAAAAATATAAACCAGAAATGACACATCATAGAATTAATAAACAAAAGCATTAAAAAATCCTATTATGGTTTTATTGCACATACTGAAGAAGCTACAAGGAAGACTAAACATGTTAAGTAGAGACATGGAATAGCTTTTTAAATTTTTGTTTAATGTTTATTTTTGAGAGACAGAGAGACAAAGCATGAGCAGAGGAGGGACAGAGAGAGAGGGAGACAAAGAATGAAAAGCAGGCTCCAGGCTGCAAGCTGTCGGCACAGAGCCAGATGCAGGGCTCGAACTCACAGACTGTGATATCATGACCTGAGCTGAAGTTGGACGCCCAACCGACTGAGCCAACCAGGCACCACTGGAATAACTTTTAAAAGATAGATGTTACAGAAGAAAATATCAGTGAACTGAAGATATAGCAAAAGACAGCATCCAAATGAAATATAGAGAGAAGATTAGCTGAAAAAAATATCAGTGTACTTTAGCAAAACTTCAAGTGGCTAAAATGTGGTTAATTGTGGCTCCAAAGTAAAGGAGAGTGACAGAAAATATACGGCTTACAATTAATGGCCAATTTTTTTTTGAAATTTGGTGAAAACTATAAATTAGCAGATCTAAAAAGTTCAATGAACACAAACACAAAAATGTGAAGTACAGTATACTAAAGCAAATCATAATGAATTGCTTAAAATCAATGATAAATAGAAAAAGTTTTAAAGTGGTGAGTAAAAGACATTCTATGTAGAGGAACAAAGATAAAAGGGACAGATTTCTGGTAAGAAACAATGTAAGTTACAGGATAGGTTGGAACATTATCTTCAGTCTATCAAACATATATAAAACCTAGAAATTTAAAGTCATAAAATTATATTTCTAAAAGGAAGGTGAAATAAAGATGCGTTAGACATAGCAAAGCTGGAAAAAATTCATCGTCAGATGAATTACTGTAAGAAACATTAAAAGAAGCATTGTAAAAGGAATAAAAATAATGCAAAGATAGAAATCTGTACCTATTTAAAATGGCAAAAAATACAGGAAATTATCACCAATGGGCAAATATGATGACTCTTTTTCTTAGCATCAAAATGTCTTTAAACACATTAATAATGTAAAGCAAAAATAATAATATCATGTAGTACTTGTAACATATATAGAACCAAGATGCATTACAATAAATAATATAAGGACTAGAAAAAAGAAAACATATATACTAGTATAAATAAATTCTTATTCTATTCATGGAAACCATATTGTAGAGAATGGTAAATTAAAAATGTGTACTATAAATGCTTATTTATTTATTTTTGAGAGAGAGAGAGAACGCATACATTGGGGAGGGCCAAAGAGAATCCCAAGCAACTCCATGCTCTCAGCACAGAGCCTTGAGGCAGGGCTAGATCCCAGGAACTGAGAGATCTTGACCCAAGCTGAAATTAAGCGTGAGTTATGTAAGCAACTGAGTCACCCAGGCAGCCCTAAAATATGTACTATAAATCCTAAAACAATCACTAAAGTAACACAAGAAAGAATTGTATCTTAGAAGTTTAAAAGAAAAATCTATTTTATAATTTCTATATTAAGACTGTAGATTTAAATCCACCATATCAATAAATTTATTAAATGTATGATTATCTCAATTAAAAGGTAGAGATTATCCAATTGGATTAAAAATCAAGACCCAGAGCACCTAGGTGGCTGAGTCAGTTAAATGTCTGACGTAAGCTTGAGTCATGATCTTATGGTTCATAGGATCAAGCCCTGCTAACAGCTCAGAGCCTGGAGCTTGCTTCAGATTCTGTCTCCCTCTCTCTTTGTTCCTCCCCTGCTTGCACTCTCTCTGTCACTCTCTTTTTGTCTCTGTTTCTGTCTCTCTTTCTCAAAAATAAAGAAACAGTAATTTTGTTACTTTTAAATGAAGTCCCAACTAGACTTTGACTAGAGCTAATCTACGTAAAATATAATGGCAAAAATAAATAAAAATAAATATGGAAAAGACATACCTGTTTATATTAGTCAAAGAAAATTAGAGTGGCTATATTAATGTCAGACACAATAGATTTCAGAGCAAAAATATTACCAAAATAAAAAAGGGTCAATTCATCAAGTAATACTAACTGGGCCCCTGGGTGGCTCAGTTGGTTATGTGTTTAAATCTTGATTTTGGCTCAGTTCATGATCTTGCAGTTTGTGAGATTGAACCCCATGTTGGGCTCTGTGCTCACAACATGGAATCGCCTTGGTTCTCTCTCTGTCTCTCTGCCCCTCCTGAGCTCATGCTCTCTATCTCTCTCTCAAGATAAATAAATAAAACATTTTTTAAAAAGAAACATACTAACCATAAATGTTTGTGTACTCAATAACAGAAATTCAAAAGCATGAGGCAACAACTAGAAAAATCCACAATGATAGAGATTTGAGCAGCTCCCTCTTAATAACTGACAGAATAATTAAACGAACAATCAATACAAATATAGATGAACTATACTGTCAGCCAATTTGGCCTCATTGACATTTATAGATTACTCTTTAACTGCTGAAAAGACATTTTTTGTGAGTGTGCCCAGAACATTTGCCATAATAGGCCAAATCAAGGTCATAAAACAAATTTCAATCCATTCAAAAAACATTCAAGCCATTTCAAATTTAGATCACAAAGAAATTAAATTTGATGTGTAACAAAAAAAAAAAAGAATCTAAAAAAGCTCCCAAATATTTGGAAATGAGCACACTTCTAAATAACCAGAGGGCAAAAAAAAAAAATATCCCTCCCAAACAAACAAACAAACCTAAAGATTTAAAAGGAGAATTAGACAGTATTTTAATCGAATAAAAATCAAAAGAAAAGATGCCAAAATCTGTGAGATGGGGTTAAACTGGAACTTAGAAGGAAATTTGTAGCACAGAATACCTCTATTACAACTGAAGAAAGATATAAAATTAAGGATTTTAAATTCCCATTGAAGAAACCAAAAAGGAGAGCAAATAAAACCAAAGCTAGCAGAAGAAAAGAAAGAAAGGTCAGAACAGTAGTCAAAGAAATAAAAAAACCACAGGAAATAATATTGAATATTGGTAAAATTAAGAACTAGAGGGTTTTTTTGAGAAAATCAGTATGTATCTAAATATTGATAAACTAAATTATATTATTGATAAACCTCAGGTAGATTGATGGGGAATAAAGGTGAGGAAATAAATTACAAACCTGTCGACATCAGGTAGGAGAAAGATATTAACCCTACAGATTCTACAGTATTAAATGTTTAATAAAGGAAGACCTTTATGTTAAAAAGTTCAACACCTTAGATGAAAGAGATACAGTCCTTGAAAAAGGCAAATGATCCAAATCTACTTATTAAGTAATAGTTATTAAGTAATAGTTAACCTAAACAGTCCTTTATATGTTAAGCAAGTTAAATCTATAGTTAAAAAACTTCTCACAAAGAAAATTCCAAGCAGTGATGTCTTCATAGGTGAATTTTACCAAGCATTTCAGAAAGAAATATTATTAATTATATAGCAAGACCTTAAAAAAATATGAGGAGGTGAGAATATTACCCACATCACTGAGGTCAATAATATTCTGATACAAAAATAAGAAAGAGATATTTCAAAAACTAAAAATTACAAAAACAATATGCCCTATGAACACAGATGCAAACAATTTTGACAAAATACTGACAAAAATAAAATTGTATATAAATACAACAGAATTTTTAAATAAAAATAAAAGTCTATTAAAAATGATAAAATACCATTAGCAAGCAGAGAAAGCAGGATTTCTTCCAGTAATGTAGGAATGGTTTAACATCAAAGTGAATTGATATAATTCATCTTATGGGCAAATATGTATCTAATTATATATATAAACAGATGAAGAAAAAATTAACAAAAACTAGCATCCAATCCAGGAAGAAAAAAGAATACCTCTCAGTTAAGTAGTAATAGAAGGGAACTTCCTCAAACTCAGATACATCTGACTCCAAAACCTGTTTTTGAATGCTTTGTCAAGAATTACATTTATACATTAACCAGGTAATACAAAAACAGTCTAAAGTGCATCGCTCTATTTTCAAAATACCTAAAAATGTGTTAGCATTCTCTCCAATCTATACATTTGATACAAGGAAGTATGCAACATGATATATTCCTATACAGCTTCCCAGCTCTTTTTCTTTTTTTCTCTTTTTAGTTATTTTATTTTCTTTTATGTGCCAACGTTAGCTTACTTGTAGGAAGACCAGAACTGGTGCTACACTGGTGTGAATCGTCTTTAGTGATGACGAGACACAGGACAGACCGATCTCAAGTAGAATATGCCATCAAAATACTTAATAAATAGCCCATTCACCCTGGCATTTCTTAAACACGGTTGCACAGAAACTCACTGTAAGATCAGCAGCGGTATGCATAATCTTATGGACTCCACAACCAAAGCTGAGAAGATTCAAGGAAGATTCACAGAACACTGTTTTCTCTTATTATAAATGCCCACTTGAGAAAAGCTGTTTCATTCAGGGAATATTAGGGAATTTTAGATGGGAGAGTATTTTTTTCTAAAATCAATAATTTGAATTTTAATAAAGAGGCCATATTATATATAGTAACAGAATCACATTAAGAGGTATTTGGAGGGCAAGGACCTCATTTTACACCACTTCTTACATGTAAACAATAATAAAACAGGTGTTTAATAAGTGTTTGTCTCCTAACTCCAAGCCAGTGATTTCTTCATAGCATTAGACTATATTCATTTTTGGTCAAATGAATATATTAATCTCATTAATAGGATACCAGTAAAAATGTATTACTGGTTAATGATAATCAATTCTCATTCCTGATAGGTGCTCAATTTATAATGGGAAGTAATAATGACATAGATTTATGTACACATAGATTACAGCAACCAACCAATAATTGCTAAGTAATAATGTCAGTACTGAAGGGTAAATTTATTTTTCAATTTTCTGGAGAGATGGTACTGAGACACCTGAGGTAGCATCACCCATTTTCCATACAAGGAAAAATGACAATGACTTTAATTGAACATTTATTCTATGCCTAACATAGTAGAGAATTTCTGCATTTATTAATCCTCTACTTGCTGCATAATTACTATCTGAAAGACACCGTCCTTTGGGCTGGAAACACGATGGTGAATAGAACACATCAGTCCCCTCACTAATACATCTCAGTGAAGGATAGAGAGTCAGTAAATAAGAAAGTAAATAAATACGGTATTTGTAGTCAGTGATAAATGTTAACAGGAAGTAAAACAGGGCAATTTAATAGCGACTGGAGGGGTAGCTCCTCTAATTAGATGTTAGGAAAGACTAAAACATAAATGACAAGTATAGACTTGAAGGGAGGTATAGGGGAAAATTTTTCAAGAGTTTTTCTTCTTTTTTAATTTATTTTATTTTTTTAAATGTTTTTTTATTTATTTTTGAGAGACAGAGAGAGACAGCGCAAGCAGGGGAGGGTCAGAGAGAGAGGGAGACACAGAATCCAAAGACAGGCTCCAGGCTCTAAGCTAGCTGTCAGCACAGAGCCAGACGCGGGGCTCAAACCCATGAACCAAACTGTGAGATCATGACCTGAGCCAAAGCTGGAAGCCGGATGCTTAACCGACTGAGCCACCCAGGTGTCCCTTTCAAGAGTTTTTCAAAGGGGACAGCATGGGCAGAGGCCCAAGATGAGCATACAAGTTGGCCTACTCAAGAAGACAAGGGACAAATGTAACCAAATCAGAGGAAAGGAAGGGAGATGTTAAGGAAATGCAGGAATGTGTAGGCCATTATAAGAAGTTTGAAATTATTCTAAGATGAAAATTATTTGGAGAGACTTAAGCAGGGGACAAATATGATCTTTTAATTGTAGTTTTAAGAGATCTCTCTGGTCAGTTTGGAGATCATTTGTATAATGCTAGGATTGAGGAAGCAAGAGTGAAAGCAGAGTGACTATTTGGGACGTTAAGTCAGCACTTTGGGAAAGAAATAATGGTCATTGGACTAACATGATAACACTGAGGAGGAGAATCAGAAGAATCAGTTGGGTGGATTTGGAACATAATTTGAAGGTAGAACTGACCTCCTAATTTCTTGGTTTTAGGAATGAAAGATTATGGTGGAAGAGAAGTCAAGAATAATACCACAATTTGTTAATTTGTATTGGTGCCATATGATGTCTCATTAACTTCTCGTTATAAGATTGCCAAGCAGACATTAAAATTGTGACAGCACAGATGATGGAAGTTCAGGAAGAGGAGGAACTTGCCTACACTGCCAGGGAATGGTGGGATCAGATCCACATCCAGAGAGTAGTATGTTTATTTCTACACCATCATCACTCTTGGTAACAGTGCATCCTTAAATGCTTCCTGCCTGCTTTGACTGGACTAGACAATAAAGACCTATAAATAACAGTGATTGATTCTGCCAAGCACGGACTCTACTTGAGAACTTTAACTTGTGGGGGACTTGCAACAGACCGTTATGTTTGGCATTATTTTTTTTAATTGCTGCTCAAATCTACCTTCTGACCTCCTCCTGGGTGCTATTAGAACTCTCATACAAGGCCTAATCCCTCCGCTCTATAAAACTGTTAATATTTGAAGATAAAATTGTTTACCCACAAAAAAAGATCTTCACTCATGACACAGCATTTGGAAAATGGACTTAAACTGATTCTGAGTTAGTTACTTGTTTTGTTTTTATGAGAATGCTTTTAGGAGAAAATACCTCATGCTTTTAAGAGAATTAGTTCATTTTCTATTGGTAGTATGGAATTAAAATTTCCAAATTTATGTTTGGCTGAAAAGCTAATATTTCTTCCTATTACTGAGGACTTTAGGTTATTGAAGTTATTGAAGTGATATCTGATATCTGCCATAGGTTAATTCTACACTTTTAATGGTAGTTTCATTGCTTCTCTGTGAAGCTTCCTTTCAGTGGCTAAAATAAAAATAAGAAGGAAGAGTTGTATATAGATGCTGTCTCTAGTAGATCATCTTGGTCTGGGGAAAGTAATCATATCAGGTTCATAGAATTTGGCCTTCAACAACCCTTTCTTTGTTTTCCCATTCTAAGACACAAGCACAGGCGAAGGTCAACAGTGGTATAACTTCTGAAGGAATTCAGAGAGACACTTCACCTGAAGAAGGACTGAAAAACCTAGGCAAGCAACCTCTGATTAAATTATCTTTGGCAAGAAAGAAAAAAATAGAGAGGAAGGAAGGAAGGAAGGAAGGAAGGAAGGAAGGAAGGAAGGAAGGAAGGAAGAGAAAGAAAGAAAAGTTAGAAAGAAAAAAAAGCTATGTTTAAAAACAAATGACAATAAAAAGCATTTTTTATAACTGATGCTTCTTGACTAGCTTTACAAAAAAAAAGAGGTCTCTCTGCTCTTGGGACAGTAGTTCTAAAACACCAATAATTATTAACTAGCAAAAAGAAAAAAAACATATTCTTCATAATATATGCCCTAAATAACATGTTTACCCAAAGAAAAGAGATTCAGAATGTATAATATGGTGTAGTGGGGTGATTTCCTCTGGCATTAGTTCATTCTTATGTAGGGCAGAATAACTATATAAATATGTCTTCAGACCCTGTTTCAAAAAAAGTTTTCAGGGTTAGGTTGATTTTCCCTTTCATTATCGCTATTAATTAAAAAAAAATACAGCACAAAGAACATTATAATGATTTATCATTCTTTGTAATAAATGTTGGGTAGAAAAATCGCTAAGTGAATGAGATAAGCCCATAGTTATTATTGTGAAACATAATTTGTTTTCATAAAATATAAATAATGGTCTAAAATAGAGGCAAGGAAATCAAACTTAAAAAGAAATGCCAATTAAAGTTGCAGACAATAGTTTTATTAAATGATGTTTGGGGAACTGTTATTAATAATATTATAAATTTGGAGATAGCCTTTATGCCTAATGATAATAGGAAAATAGTTATATAAACTTATTCATTTATAAGCCCTTACAATAATGTTTTCACAGGCTAATGAGTCAATGAAATGCTCCTAGTATAAACTAAAATGGTACAATGCAAGGTAACAGGTTGCTCCCACTTTAGGCTAAGCTCTGTGTTGTAGAAAATAAAGCACATTATCATGTAATCACCACTCTAAAAAATAGCTACTATTGCTCTCTCCATTTTCCTGATGTGTCAGGTAGGAATGGATAGATGAAATGAATTTCCAACTAACATGTAATAAGTGGTAGAGTACCTATTTGATTTGAACCTGGTGTGTCAGTTTCTAAAGCTCATGCTCTTAATCATGACTTGCCCTCTTTTCCATAGGATTGTCACAGATTCTCAGTTTAACTATCTTCTGGATGATTGAATTTTATTTTTATTGATTATTGTTCCAAGAAAGCACTCAGAATGAGTGTGATACCATACAGAAATTTAATAAGACACACTCTAGAATTCTGATGGGCTTAAACATGTAAAGTCCTGGTATCTCATTAACATAAGAAATTAGGAATTTTGCAAAGTTTCTCTTTTTCAGTGACTGTGATGCTGTCACAGTAAGTAGAGTTTTCTTGAACCTTTTAGTTGTAAATTTCTATATTGTACCTTTATACACTTGGTCTTTGTTTTTGGTACTCACTGAATAATGAAAGCATGATATCCAATATGCATTAATTTTACATTATGTTTGTACAGGCATCTAAAGGGATATTAATTTTGCCTCTTTGTATGATCAGCTTCCACTTATCTGATACATCCTAGGTGTCATCTGCTATAGGAAATCCATAAGCTCTATTCTCTCTGATACTCCATAGATATGACTACTTATAGGACACTAGACTTTCCAATATTATTTCATCTTCACTGGCTGCTCCTTCTCTGTCTTCTTCACTGATCACCCTTAAGTTCCTACTTATAAATATTGGAGTGTCCAAGACTCAACACTTAGACCTCTTCAGGGTTATTTCATGCATACATATGACTTTAAATGAATCTCTTAACTGATGACTCTCAAATTTTATATCTCAACATGAATTTATCCAAATGCCCCATAGACAATCTCATGCAGAAATAGGTATTTCAAATGAAACAAGCCAACAAACATAAAACAAACAAACAAAAAACTCTTCTTTGCCCCTTCTCATTTCCAGCCTTAGTAAATAGCACCACTACCACCATTCATCTCTGAGGGCTAAGCTTAAACCCTCACCTATAATCCATCACATCTTGAGGCTTTATCTTCAAAGTGCCTCTCTAGCTCACCCACATCTCACGTCATGGTTCATCTGGACTTTCAGTACTGCGTCCAAATGAGTGGCCTGCTTTTGTTCAAATTCCTCTGAGCCTACTGTCAGACTTAATGGTTTCAGTCACCAGCTCAATTACCAGCCCTATGACCATATGAGAGTCATTTAATTTCTGCATCTGAGTTTACTTATTTATTAAATAAGGGAAATAATATAAACACTTCATAGATTTGATGTATGGTGTAAGGAATTCAAGATAAAATGCTTTTGACAGTGTTGTCACATTATTAGCAGTTATTATTTTAAGTCAATCTTAATAGCCAATTTTAAAACATAAATTTAATCATGTCACCCTTCTGCTCCAAAGTCTCCATTGATATCCATCACAATTGATTGACATCAAAGTCCTTACAATGACCCCCAAACTCTAAAAGATCTGGACCAATATTATACCTGACTCCTCCCAGCTTTTGGGACCTCTTGTTTTTCCAGTGTTCCCCGAATTTTCTTAAGCTATTTCAGCCTCAGTTCACTTTTCCAGATGCTTCTGCGTATACCTCTTTACCCAGATCCTTGCAAAACTTGCCATTTCATTAATGTGTTTGCTCAGATTTTACCCATTTCAGGGGTGACATGGCTACCTTATCAAAAATAGCATCCCCTAACACTCTCCATCTTTTATCTTGCTTTATTTTGCTTCATCTCACTCATCACAGCCTGACAGGCACTTATTCATCCATTTGTTTATTCCCAGTTCTTCTTAAAAGCAAGCAAACTCCATGAAAATAAAGACTTATTTGACCAGGATTTTTGTTCACCTCCATATTTCCAGCACCTGGAATAGTTCCTAATACTAATAGGTATTATTACTGTAATAAATATTAGTGAGTGAACAATTGCCTAAAACACATAATAATTATCTTTTCACCTGTCTGTGTCCTCTAGTAGACATTAACCTATTCTCATTGCTTGATGCAGAAAAAGCACTTAGTGAATGAATGTAATCAGAAAGACTATTTACATGGAAAATATAATTAGGGAAACGTGATGTCAGTGCAGCTCCTTACACCTATAACCTATCCTTTAGTTTACATAAAATCTAAACTACTTCATTTCTTTTTGAAATATGTTTAAAAAGTTTATTTATTTTGAGAGAGTGAGAGAGTGGGGAAGAAGAGAGAGAGAGAGATCACTATAGTCTATCTGCCCAGTGTGCTATATTCCAGGCTTACTGGTCATTTTCTGGTTTGCAAGGTTTGCACCAATTCCTCTCCCTGAAATGGTCTTCATGCAACATACTCTCTCCTTTGCTGGAACTCCCACTTGTCCTGTAAGTCTCAGCTCAGATGTCACTTTTCTCTAGGAGGCCTGCCAGAGCCCACTCAAAGTAGATGAGGCCCACCTGGTCCCCATGGTACATGCCTCTTCATAGCAAGCGGGTCTTGTCACCACTTGTGCAAAATCTCTCTTATCGGTCACACCAGAAGTTCTGAAGGGCAAGGACTCTGTTAACCGTCATGGTACATTACCAACGCCTCTCACATGAGTGGATGCTCAGTACATTTTTTGTTGAGTGAGTTATCAAGTAATTTTAATCCACATCTCTGAAAAATTAGGAATATAACAAGGAGACAGCAGAAGGATGAGACATATGTAGGGGACAAGAAAAGAAATTTAAAAGACATCTTGAACAGTGGCTTTTTCGTAGAAGATAGATGAAACATGACTGCTGGAAGTGCCATGCTTTATTGTATGATGTAGAGCCTGTCACGTTATACATGTTGGATAAATATGCATTGAGCAAATAAATGTATAATTAAATGAATTCATAGGTAGTTAACATGAGCCCTCTGGGACTCAGATATAAGACATTCTAGATGTGATTATAACACAAGGAACAACACTTAACTGTTAACATGAAATGGATTATAATTTCAGGAATGAAAACATAAAAGATTATTAGGGGATTTTTTTTCTATTGCATTTACAGTTATTCAAAATGCCTTGGTTTGTATTTGCATATGTTCATAGATGTGAATTGTAAGGGGGAAAGGAGTGACTTAAAAAGAGCTTCTCTACATTTACAAAAATGGTGAAAATATTATGTTTTTTCTACATGTAAGAAGGTTCCCACGTGGGCCAAATGTAACCAAAAAGAGACTTATTGGAGGAAGGAGTAATTTTTATTGGAAAGATAAATTCAGTTTTGAATCTGTTCAGCCTGAAATGCCTATGGGAATTTCCAGCTGTAGTGGAGGCTGGGGCAAGTTATATAATCTCTTCTGACCCTATTTCATTAAGGTACAGTGGATATGAGAGTATCAAATGCATATTATTCTTGTATTAAAAGCATAAGTATATGTGAAGTGTTTAAAATAATGATCGTCAATTGATATTCAATGGATAGTAGTCATTACTTTAATAACAGTAGTGATATTAGGACTAAAAAGTCTACTAGAAAGTGGAATATATAGATCTAGAGCTGAGGAAAGAGATCAGGGTTATCCACACACATTTGGGAAAAGTCAGTACAGAGATGATGATTAAATCTATAATGAAAAAAGGGCTTCCCTAGAGAGACAGAATAATTTGAGAAAAGTTGGAATAGAAGGGAAAATGTCTCCCAGGAACATTTATATTCACATTGTGGACAGTAAGGGCTTATTCGGGAAGGAGCTAAGAAGAAATTAAAACAGTGCGGCCCTTTTTAAAAAGAAGCCATTACAATGAGAAATAATGAAATCCTGTCATTTGCAGCAATGTGGATGGAACTGGAAGGTACTGTGCTGAGTGAAATCAGTCAGAGAAGGACAGAGATCATATATTTTCACTCAAATGTGGATCTTGAGAAACTTAACAAAAGACCACGTGGGAAGGGAAGGGGCAAAAATAGAGAGAGGAAGGCAAACCATAAGAGACTCTTAAATACAGAGAACAAACTGAGGGTTGATGGGGAAGAGTAGGGAGGGGAAATGGTGATGGGCATTGAGGAGGGCACTTGTTGGGATGAGCACTGTGTGCTGTATGTAAGCGATGAACCACGGGAATCTACCCCCAAACCCAAGAGCATACTTTACACATTGTATGTTAGCCAATTTAACCATAAGTTCTATTAAAAATAAAATAAAATAAAATAAAATGAAGCCACTAAAAAGTATTTTGCAGAACAAAATACATTTCTATTGAGTTGGAAGATATTTCAAGACCGGTCAGAAAATACAACTTAAAATAAAACAACATTATATACAAAATTAATGTTTGTAAAAAAGTTTCTTTGAAGAAGGGGATGATTTCTGTTGAACTTTGCCTCCATTTCCTTAGAAATTCTGCTTTGACTCCAAACTTAGCAGAACTAAAGCTAATGTGATATACCACCTTTGGATGGCAGTTTAACAATTCTCTATTACTACTGGAGTGTATCTGTCAGGGATCACTAGCCTGACTTACTATAGTAGTTTTTCTGACTACATAGATCATTATCCCCTGGGAACTGCGCTAAGTACCCTCTCTTCCACGTCATTATATATCCAGTGATGTTTGTACTCATTATAAATCTAAACTCTGGATATTTGACGGGCTGTCTGGCAAATCTAAACCTTAATTCATTTTTTTCTCTTAATGCTTTTCTTTTTAATTTTTAGAATACATTTTTAATCACTTAGCATCTTATTGTGACTGGGATCTTCCCATGTGAGGGTTACAGGCACGAGTTCTGAACCCATCATGCTCTGGTATGAAATGTGCTTCTACCTCTTACCAGCGACATGACTTCGAATTACTTGACTTCTCCGTGTCCTTGTACCTCAGATTCCTTATTTGTAAAATGAGGGTTATGACAAGAGTATGCACTTCGTTGTATGATGCCTTGAACATAATATGTGCTTTGTAAGGATAAGCTATTATTATTATTTTGAAGATAGGAGGAATAGGACATATTGATTCCCTGCCTTAAGGAAGATCACACTATAAACATGGAAATAAATCTTTAAGCAAATCACTGAAAATAGAGCATCGTTTTTGCATCAGAGAGATGTTTACTAGGTACAGCATTTAAACACACAGAGTACTTAATCAGTTTGGCTTTGGTGTGGAAGATCCACGTCCGGTGTTACAAGAAAGGACAATAGTCACATGCCACTTGAGAGGTAACTGGGCTCAGGCTAAATTATTTATTTTTGTAGAGTCTTTTTAGTAAGGAAGAGGAATTAGAAAGGCAGTCATTATGCGGATGCCTGTGAATGAGACTCGCTGGCTGATTAAATAGGGTCCACTATGCAAAACAAAGATGAAACAGAAAAAGTGAAAATAGTAAATCATGGCTATTTTCAGGCATAAAAATAAATTTTATGCCTTAAAATGTTTTCTTGTTTTGCCCTGGTATTGGGAAAGAAAGCATGTTAATAGGCATAAAATAATAATGTGTGAATAATGAATGTAAACCTGAGAATTAAACATGAAAATGGCTTGAAATTTATACATTGCTATAAAATAATACTAAATTTTTATGTACAGAGGTTTTATATACACTAAAAACCCAGGTATTAGTATTTTATAATTGAATAGAGCTAAAAGAATAATTATAAACAAGTTAAAAATAAACATTAAAATGTATATTTGACATTAAATACTCAATCTATGATTTTAACCACTGTAAATTTTTACTTGCAAAATGTTTTCACATTTTCTGGAAGCAAGTTAATATGTAATAATGGCAAGTTTTATTTGTATTTATAATCCCTCCTTTTTCAAAAGTGATCTTGGAACAGTCAATAAACAAAGATGGGCATGTATATTGCTTTTCCAATTATTAGATTCAATGATTATGATTTCCTCATAAATATTTATGACATCAAGAAAAATAAATGTATGTGCTTACTTTAAGTAACATGTATAATAACATTTAAAATCGTATTTTAATTGTCATTCTGTTCCTCTGGCCAGTTTTATGCCATCTATCCCAATCAGAGTCTGAAAAGTTTCTGGATACAAATTCTATCACAAAAGTGCCCGCTAATTCAAAAGTTACACCGTTAATTATGGGAAAAATTACTTTCTTGTTAGAGCACTCCAACCCTTCCAATATACAGGTGCATGAACACTGAAGAGATTCCATCGGTAAAAGCTCTGGGGGAGGGGAGATAGGGCTGGAATTGGGACTCAGCCCTGGCTGTATCCTTGACTTGTCCTTTGCAAGGTATACACCGCTGGGCAATGACTTAAACTCTCTATGCCTCATTCAGTACATCATGAGGGAAATGGGTGTCCTGAAGATAAAGGTGACAGTGAAAATTATATTGGTAACTAATTATCCCTTGATGTTGGAAACTTTTATTCAGATAATTGGGATATATACTTTTTCCTACCTCCAGAAAACCATTTCTAGATACTGAAACACAATTTTATTGCCCAAATGTTGTTGTTGTATTGTGCGTTTTTTAAATTTTTTTTTACATTTATTTATTATTGAGACAGAAACAGAGCATGAGTGGGGGAGAGGCTGAGAGAGAGGGAGACACAGAACCTGAAGCAGGCTCCAGGCTCCCAGCTGTCAGCACAGTGCCCTACACGGGCTCAAACCCACGAACATGAGATCATGACCTGAGCCGAAGTTGGTGGCTTAATCGACTGAGCCACCCAGGCACCTCTGTTGTATTGTGTTTTGATGAAAATGCTAAAGGTGACACATGGTGTACATGTGACTCCAACTTCTTTCTTGTGTGGAGATGATTTGACAGCTAATTATGAAGTGCAAATCTTGGAAACTCACTTTTGAGGAATCAAATACTCTACAATACATTTCAAATAAAAATATTTGAAGGTCTAATTTTGTGCTTGAGTTTAGTAACTTTGATTCTTATATGTCCTACCTAAATAGTTGCTTAATTTTTTAAACCCCTTTGAAATATGTATAACAATTTACTCTAATTCATTTAATAGTTCTTGAGTTAAAAAACTCAGGTTTGTCAACAATGTTTTAAATAATTAGCAGAATAAATACTACAGAGAATGTGGAATTTGTTTAATACACACATGAACATACACACGCACAGAAACATAAACAACATTAAATAAAAATGAACAAAGACATGTTTATCTCTTTAACACAAATAGCTGACAAGATAATGCACATAAAACAGACTTGAAAGGCTTTTAAGATACAGACTAAATATAGTTATAAATCTGAGAATGCATTTTAATTTAAAATGAATCCCAAATAAAGATGACAGCTTCACACAGCTTATCCATATTACCCCTCACTGAGAACTAAGGCACATATTTGCAAGAAGAATATGGAAAGACTGATATGTTGTCTATAATTTCAGAATCATGTAAAATTAGCTGTTGCATAAGATTATAACTCATGACTTAGACATCAGTATAATCTTCCTCTGATAAGCTGAGATAATAAGCCAAACCAAATTTAATTTGGGGAGGGAGGGAAGGCAGTTCATAATACTGCAGATACCCATTTTTATAAGTATTTGAAGAACCTTTTAAATCATTTTTATGCGGCCATTTCCTTTTAAATCTGTAAATATTTACACAAAAGTGTTTTTTTCAATATGGTTCAAATATATCAATAGTTTAGAATTATAAGCACAGGATTTTTATTTTTGGTAATAAAATTCTTGACCATAGGATTCTGGGGTTAAATGTGACTTTTACATACCCTCTAAGTTACATTATAATGAATCCAAAAAAATAAGGAAATGGAAAATATGCCCAAGTTAGCCTATAATTGATTTTGGTTTTGATTCTTACCAAATGGACTTTCTTACCTATTAATATTGGCACTCTAATGGGTGATAATTAACATAGCACAGCTATGGCAGGTACATTTCTAAATGTAAAATACATTTTTCTTTGGTTTAGTAACACAACAAAAATACAAATTCCTTCAAAATGCTTTCCATTGGAAATAAAATATCCTCATTTAAATTAGGGGTGATTTCATGTGAATGCTTAAATAAAATTTTATAGATAATAAATAGTGACTTTCATTTCTAAAATTTTTCATGAATAAATTCTCAATTGGAAGACTCATAGTTAAGAAATTACTAGCTTGTTTTAAAAAAAAATTCTCTTTAATTTTTGTTGTAGTTTGAATATAGGATACTGTTTAGCTACTGGCCAAAATATGTTGAGTGATATTTGAGTTAAGTTCTTATCCAAATAAATAGATTCTAGACAGGGTAAGCTATGCAGATGGCAACAATTTAAAATTACCAAACTGTGCGATTTGTTAATGGATTTAATTTGACTCTTTGAAAATACAGATAGAGATACTAATTAGATGCCAAATAAATTTACAGACAGGCACAATTTACACAATCTCAGATTTTTTTGAGAGAAAAATATGTGTCCATATTTACAGAAGTTGTTGATGAATGTTATCAAATATGTGCTCCTAATTAAAGTTTGAATGCCTTGAATTAAAAATGGTTGGGACACAAATATATAACTCTAAAATGTCATGGAGTTATTCACATACTCATAATAGCATTTCTAAGTGAGTGGGATCAAAGAACTTCATGCTTTAAAGAAAATATAATACTTAATTGTCAGAATAGAGGTTGCAACTTTAGCCCTTACCTTCAGTGTATGTTTATTCAAGATACATTCAATACGTGTTTTTTAGATAGAACGAATGAGCAACTGAATGGCTAAAAAGGCACAACACTGCTTTTCTAACGTTTTGAGATGAGGAAGCAAATTTGGAACTAAATGTCAAAAACCGTTTCTGCATTAAGTGGCACTCCAATGCACAAAACATTTTTTTAGAGGACACAATGTTGCATTAGGTTTTAAATAATCATATTAAATCTCCTTGCATCATTGCCATGAGACAGTCCTAGTATCCATATACTCCAGTTGAGAAGATAGAGACAAAGGGAGGCATGAAACAAGGGGAGATAAAGCTAGAATCCTGGTTTTGACTCCCTCCCAAGTGCTTAATCCACTCCCCCACATTCCAATTTACAATAAAATGAAATTGGCACATTAACCTGAAAGGAAAAAAAAAAGAAAGAATAATGACCAAATTCATTCAGTGAATTCAGGCATATCCAATGAAGTAACAGTGAGTTTAGGCTTATCTGAAAAGGAATTTAGCTCTGAAATAGCAAAGTTGACTTATACCTAGTGGGGAAAAAAGGCAATTAAAGAATAGTCTGGAAGTGTTTGAGAGTGGAATTAAAATAGAGAATTGGCTTGTGCTCACTGTGAAGTGACTTTAAAAAGAGATTCTGATGAGCAAACGTATTAAAAATAGAGTTCTCTGTCTTCCTGTTTCGTCCAAGAGCCTCCCACTTCCTACAGAAATTCTATAAATTGTGCGGCTCTTTAAGCACATGGAGGAATAGAACACATTTGCAATTATTGGGTAGAATATTGAGTCATGCGGAAATAGAGCTCAGCAGGAAATTTTTATTTCATTGGACAAATTATTAGTCATTTATTACAGTTATTAAGAGGACTCTGAAACTGACAGACCTGTCTTTGACAGAATGAGCCATATTCCAAGCGCCCTCCAAACAAAGACTCTCATGAAAGACAGACCAGAAATAGATGGGATAACATGGAGAAAAAGCAAATGGCAAGACGAATGAAACAAAAAATGATACCATTTGAAGTATAATATATGAAAAATGGCAGTGGTACTTAAGGGCAGGAAGAGAATGTAAAATGGTAAAGCAAGAAGGAAATGAATAGAGACATGATATAAAATGCATACTCAAATTCTTATGATCCAGATTTACTCCAGGCACTTCCCTGCTTGCACTGGATATGAGGTCATTTGTGTTCATTTCTGAGCTTGATTATCATATTTATATAAACATGTTTGAACCTTCATGTACTTAGAGTGCCAGTTGCTATGAGGTGTTGTTATTTTAAAACATGGGAATAGAGAAAGTACCATTTACTGATAGAATCTAATCGAATTTCTAGTGTCATAGTCTAAGCCAAAGCAATACATTAAGAGAATGAATCCCTCCTTTTAATAAAATTTGATACAACTTTCACATGTCATCTAATACATCCTCTGATTTTCATTCAGAATATCATGATGATTCACTTATACTTACCCATCTTTCATGTTGGTGATTAAAAATAAACCAGTTTTAAGTATTAGAAACCCCTGCCCAAAATTATTCTACTTTAAAACATATATTTATCTCATTCTTCTATTTTCTTGAATTTGTGAAACTTAGTTAACTCTCCAGAGTTCATGGATAAACCACACATTACCAACTAAAATTGATAATATAGAGAATTTATGCAACTAATTCAATCAAAACACCTGCTTATTTCAGTCAAATTAGAGGTAAATAGAATATTTATCTGAATTACACTTCATTTTACAGAACAGATCAGAGAGGTGTCAAAATGCAATAGATAATAAAATTCTACCCAGCTGCAAACAAGTTTACCCAGATACATATTTCAATTTACAGATGACTCTTGATTTCTTTGTTTAAATTTACTAGACTCATAACTCTTGAATGTGATGAGATAGGGGATAGACAAAAGGGAGGAGAAACACATTGTATTCTAATTAGTTTCATTAAGTGTTCTATTTTAATGGTATTGTCGAAGTGTTGTATTGAAATGATCCTGTAGGGTTATTACATTATTAATACTTCTCTACATTTGCTTAATTTACTACCATGACCACGAACATATTTAGAGTATTTGCAGAGTGGAAAGTAAAGATTTCTGTATATTTAAGCAGATGAATTTGCATACTCATCCATTAAACATTGAATATATTAAAACCCACAAAGTTGTTAAAAGAAATTTTAAAGTGCAATTTTGAAGGGCTAAAATATCTTAATAATTGTATAATATACCTACAAGGGACTGCCTAAATATTAAAATGATCACCTTTGTAAAAAGACGTAATCAGAACTGTGAGAGTTTTAGTTTCTCATTAGTACTCTCCATAAAACAATAGACGAGCACCCTTTCTGAAGTATGTGAGCCTGGAAATGTGTCACCTTGTGGAATATTTAAAGCAAGTCACCATTCTCGCCCTTTAATATGACTAGAAAAGCAACTGACCTCACAACACACAATATAGGACATTATATCTACCACAAAATAAGAAATGTAGTTGATTCACTCATATTTCTACATATGCGCAAAGCACTTAATGATTGTAGATTTGGAATATTGAAAATGTTGATCATTTTAGCTAAAAAAAAAAAACAAGTTATTTCTACTCTGTTCCATTTGTACTTAGTTGATGTATAAACTTAGCAAAGATGTCCTTGTTCAATAGAAATAGCCAAGTCTGGGAATACACTTAGATATATTTTTTGATTTCTCATTATTATTAGTTTGAAGAACTATTAGGTAAAAATAAATAAATAAATAAAGATCTTTGCCTTTTGTAAGAACATGTTTTATGTATGATTGAAGTTTTTACAACACTCCGAAAAAGCCATCCGATGTTAGATTTAAAAATAAAATCAAAAGCAGTTTCTGACATAGTACACATGAAAAATTGGAAATTCCAATATCTTCAATAGAAGTTGTAGAAAGTGTATGTCTCCTTGGAGTTTGACACCCACTTAACACAGCAGAAAATAAGGTACTATACTGTAAACAAAAAAGTACAGTAAAGGACAGTTGTAAATTTACATAAGAATAGTTCATAAACATTTTGGTCTTTCCATAACAGTTTTTATATAAAATGAATAAAAAAACCTTTAGACAGCTGTCATCACTCTTGTTTGACCACTTTTCACTTATATGCACACAGACATATTTATATAGCAATATATTGATGCACCGTTACATGGATATTAAACTATGATTACTGCTTTGTAACTGAGATGTGCATTATCCAATCAACATTATCCATAGTTGAAATACTCTTACATTATGTATTCTTGTCATGTTGTATCTAGAAAAACATGAAAATATAACTTTACATTATTTCAATTATTTACATTAGTTCAAGCTTGACAGAGAAAAATTGATAAGCTACAATTTTTAGAAGAGTAGGCCCAGAGGTACAATAAATAGCATTGATTGTATAGAGTCATCTTTTTCATTTTTAAAAACTCATTTTAAGTACAATGTGGAAACAATTAGTCTGCAATTTGGTCATTCTAGCATGTATTAGTAAAACTGAAAATGCATCTCCAACATTCCTGATGAGGAGAAATGCACTAAAATATCGTATTCTCTAGGAATTTGTGATGAGGGATGACTAAATTTGGTGAAGAACATCATAATGCCACATGCCACCATGTTCCATGAAAGGGGCTGTTTAATCCTACGTCCTCCTTCCCTTCTGTGAAACATAATCAATAAAAATGTTTTCAAGTCATTTAGTAAAATGCCAAGTGCTACACAAAGACTTACTTGCAGAAATAATTATTTTAATAAATGATATTAAAAATAACTATTGGATGTTAGCAATTGTTTAAAATCCTAAATTAATTTTATTTGGGGGGGAGCTTTAAGATAAATAAATGGCCCTTGATGAAGGGAAAGAGAGTTCCTTGAAATTTTTTAACTAGAGGAATAGAAGCTCTTTAGTCAAAATTTACAGAAATGTGAAGTTTTGTCCCCACTGCGCATATTAAAATAGCCGTTCCACTTGAGGAATAAGAATAAATACAATATATTAAGGTTATTTTTATTGATGGCAATGGGAAGAAACTACATTGCAGGTGACTCAAAAGTGCTTAAATTATTCGTAATTCATAAGCTTTATGATAGCTCTTATAACTTTGAAAACAAAAATTAAGATTATTTTATGGAATGTGACCGATTGGCAACTATTTAAAAAGCTACTTTCTAGGCATTCCTAACTTCATTTACAACTAATACTTCTGCAAGCTCAAACATTTTTAAATGGATCCCCACATATTCTGATATTTGTTTTTTAATATTAGCTTTTTAAATCTATTAGCATTTATCTACACAGATTAAATGCTTAATGTAAATATTTCTTTACACATAGTAAGAGATACTAAAAACAGATTCAGATATTGTTTTGGGACAAGTTTAGACTCTGAAAACCACCTGGCCTTCTTAAAAGGGGCAATTTTCTCTGGGAACCTAGCAATTTGATAATGTCTTTAAACTCATTTATTGTATGACCAAACTGTAGCTAAGCAAAATTAAATTGGACCACTTGCAAATAAAACAATAGAAAAATGTTTATTTCAAATGTCAAGCATTGCCAAGTAATTTGATATTAACACCAAATGTTAAGGAATAGGATACATTAAAGTTTTAATAACAATATTAAATTACAAGGTTTGAATCTTCTCTTTGTTTTCTTTCCTTAGCATTTACATATTTGGCTTTGAAAAATATGGAACTGACACCTAAAGCCTTTATAAGCACTTCCCGCTCAGTT
>NC_043700.1:66235546-66301872 GCF_006229205.1 Suricata suricatta
ATGAGTGTCAGGAAAGAAACAATGGTTAATTGTACCAGTATACTTAAGGGAATATTTATCTTAAAATTAATTGACTCAAAAGCAAAGACAGACATCAAAAGAGTTACTTAATACTTCACGAGAGTAAAAAAGAAAGTTGAGCACAGAGTTGGAAAGTCACAGGATTTGAATATCTGCATATTTATCTATTCACAATTTCTCAACTGACATTAATCCCTCTTGGGAAAGTGACTCTGAACACCCCCTTTTCTTATTGTAATGTAGGAGGTTTGAAATGGAAACTTGAAATTGAAAATTTACTTTTAAGATTCATGAGATTTGGGGGGCTTTGTGTTTGTTTCTTACTCTAAGGAATTTAGAAAACATTATCTTAGGGAGAGCAAGGATAAATCAATGCATTATAAGCAAATATAATGCAAATCCAAATTTGTTTAGAATACTGCCTAAGGAATGAGGGCAGATCTATCTATCTATCATCTATCTATCTATCTATCTATCTATCTATCTATCTATCTACCTATCATCTATCATCATCATCTATCACATTGATAGATGTATATATATATATATATATATATATATACATACATATATATGTATGCATATGTAAGTTTTCAATTTTGGTGAAAATCCACAATTGAGTGTAAATAAATTATGGTGGAGGCTTGTATCACTGAGGTTTATAATTCAGGTGACAGTGAGAGGAGCTCAGGCCCTGGTTGAACCTCTTCTTTATCTCCACTGGAAGAGGGACTGGCCATATTGAGGCAGCCCATGGACCGTCACAGCTCAGTGGTCTCTGCTGCAAGAAGACACAAATGTCCTTCCTCAAATATGCTTCACCCTAAACCTACACCAGTTCCTCTCTTATTGGTAATTTTTAAATCATCTCTATCATCTAAACTATTCTTTATTGGTCTAAATTTATCTAAACTACTCTTTTTAAATTTTGTTTTAAATTTAATGTTGGGGTGCCTGGGTGGCTCAGTTGGTTATCCAGGTGACTTTGGCTCACTCAGGTCATGATCTCGTGGTTCGTGAGTTCGAGCCCCACATCCTGCTCTGTGCTGACAGCTCAGACAGAGCCTGGAGCCTGCTTCCAATTTTGTGTCTCCTTCTCTCTCTGCCCCTCCCTGGCTCATACTCTGTCTCTCTGTTTCTCAAAAATAAACATTAAAAAATTATTTTAAGTTTAATGTTTATTTGTTTTGAGAGATAGAGAGGGAGAAAGACAGAGGGGGCCAGGGAGAGGGGGGCAGTGAGAGCGAGAGAGAGAGCGAGAGAGCAAGAGAGAGTGAGAGAGCGAGAGAGAGAGAGAGAGAGAGAGAGAGAGAGAGAGAGAGAGAGAGAGAGAGAGAGAGGGGCAGAGAGAGAGAGAGAGGGAGACAGAATCGGAAGCAGGCTCCAGGCTCTGAGCTGTCAGCACAGAGTTCAACTCAGGGCTCTAACTCATAAACCCACCTGAGCTGAACTTGGACCCTTAACCTGCTGAGCCACCCAGGTGCCCCTTATCTAAACCATTCTTAAATCTGTTTCTATTTCTAAACAGTGCCTCTTCTTGAGATAACATGTTAAAAACTTAATTACCTAAGGAATCAAGCTTCCTCTCTGTTGCGACAGTACATCCATGACTATGAATACTTCATCAGGTCCCCAATTAGGGAAATTTTATCTTCATAACCTTCAAAGTGTCTCATGCATCTTACACATGAAAAGATTCGTAATTAATGTATGCTAACTGAACACCCTGTGAATTGGCTAGAAAGGAGACTATTTTTGCTTTATCTTTGCCTACTGTAGAAGATGTTTATATTGTTTTTCTCCTTCATTTTTCTGTCATAGTCTCTACTATATTAAAAATGCTATAATATTTGAGTTTGATTATATATCACACAATCTCATTAAATTCCAAAGTCTTTTTGTAACATGAATTTCCACAAAAGTAGGTAATATCAAAATGTTTTAAAACAAAAATCATATGCTGATAAAGAAAAGTATAAAATTAAATCATGATAATTTTATCCAACAATCCATTAAATATCAATTATTTTAAGCTTAAATATCAATTTTATGCATAAATATCTTATGAAATGCTTCACAAATATGTATGCCCTTCAGGAATATTCCAAAAATTAGCAATGATGTAAAAAGAAAAATAGAAATTAAAGTCAAGGTGACTTCTCTCTTTTTTTTTTTTTTTGAGAGAAAGAAAGACCTCACGCAAGAGCAATGGAGGGGAAGAGAGAAATCCAAGCAGGCTCTGCACTATCAGTGCAAAGGCTGATGCAGGGCTCAACTTTACAAACCGTGAAATCATGACCTGAGTTGGGATAAAGAGTTGAATGCTTAACCAACTGAGCCATCCAAGTAGGTGCCCCAAGGTGATTTCTCTTCAATGACTATTCTTTTTTAGATTAACATATTCAAGCTGTTCCAAACATACTTGCTTTTTTTAAATTTCAGCGCAATTAACATTTAATTTCAGGTGTACCATGTAGTGACTCAACGGTTTTATACATCACTCAGTGCTCATCACAATACATGTAATCTTAATCCCTTTCACCTATTTCATCCATTCTCCGAAACACCTTCCCTCCACACTGGCAACTACCAGTTTATTCTATTTTTTTTTCTCTTTTTAAGTTTATTTATTTATTTTTGAGACAGAGAGATTGTGAGCAGAGGAAAAGCAGAGAGAATCCCAAGCAGACTTCTGCACTGTCAATGCAAAGCCCGATGACCTGGTGCTTGTACTCATGAGCACTGAGATCATGACCCGGGCCAAAATCAAGAGCCAGATGTTCATCCAACTGAGCCACCTGGGCACTCCTGTTCTCTATACTTAAGAGTCTGCTTTTTTGTTTGTAAAGACTCAATTTTTGAAGGGACATTTAAATGACTTCAATTATGTAAAAAATAATTTCTTCATGAAGTAAAGAAAAATTTCCAGTTTCATTCATAAAATCTTTCCAGTTAAATATATATTTTAATATATGAACAAAAAATATTATCTTTAAGGAGTAAGGATTTTAAAATGTAATCTGGAAAAATATGTATATAGCTAGAGTGTTGTGACAAGGCTACTCAATCTTGGGAGTTTTGAATCATTTGGAAGATATACAATTCTGACATGGTAATATAGACATATAAGTTCTAGTAAATTAAATCAGTCTCTTTTTGTGATTGGGCTTCACATGTATTATGATGTATTTTTGAAGTGACTAGGATTTTATGATATAATTGTCAATTAATTTAAAAAATCAATAAATTAATATAAGCCATAAATTATAAAGGATCTATGCTGATACTGCATAAAGCTAGAAGTAATTTTTTCATAGGTCAGAATTTTTGAAAGATGCACACATTTTCCTGATGGGTTCATTCATTTGTCTTTCAGTTGTTCATTTACTGTTTACTTCCTTAACAAAGTTAACAAAATGTTTTCATAACCATATCTGTTCAAGAATTATTTGTTTGGACAGATTTGGCCAAAGGTAGACAGGAGGGTATTTCCGGAACAGTATAATACTGTTATATTGAAAACTTCATTCAAGACATTTGATTTGAACTTTCTAGATGCCCTCAAAAAAGATCAGGAACAATCTGATTACATATTTACTAAGAGACAGTTCAAAGGATCTGTGTTGTGTTTAATTTTTATTGACAATTTCATAAAAATTTTTAGTCTGAACTAAAGAAGTAAATAGATGATGCCTAGATATCCTGTTTTTCTCCAAAACCACAACAATTGAAAGAAGAAACTATCAGAAAAGCAATCCAAAAGCAAAGGGAAACTCAGCCTAGGCTTCCTATCCAAGAGCCTGCATGAGAAATTATAGTAATTTTTATCGCCAAGTAGTTTAGGTGACAATGTTTAATTTGGCCTGATTTGTAAGTTAATGGGTTATCTGATACACTAGAGAGTACACTATAATCTTCCTAACCATTCCAACCTCTCGATAACTTATTTCTTAGAATATATTTACAAATAGACTAAAAAGAAAAAAGTAGGGATTTTTTTCCCAAGTTAAATCTATCTCATGTGGTCAAGTAAGGTAATGTATATAAATAATGTTTACTATTAAAATTCTGTATTCCAGCAATGTATGTTACAGACACTATTCTACAACAAAAGCATCTAGAAAATTTTGGCAATTACCTGAAAAAGGTGGGTCAAACACTGATCAAATGGACTCACTTAACACCTGTATGTGAACTTTGAAGATGCATGCCAGGCCATTATGATCACTACCCACCTAAGCAATGTCTAAATTTGAGCATGTTTTAGCACAGTAGAAGAGAGAACACAGTCAAAACATACTGACTTTTTAAATAAACCACACACTTTCTTATCGTTGGTAATACTGGTCCTGAGGGAAGAGAATGCTGCAATGCAGAAGGAAAATGAAGGACTGGCATTGGTTTCTAATCTCCTGGGGCCATCTACACCTTTATTAGGAATCACTATAACTCCCTTTTCCACCCCTCTCACAAATCTAAGTACTACAACAGTGCCCCAAAAAAGGACTATGCTTTTTAAGCTTAATGTTAAATCAAGGACAACCGTTCTTTCAGGAAGTATGATAAAGTGAAATGGATTGTTTCAAGATGTCATCTGCCATCACATTTTGATGCGGAGATAAGTGATTCCTTGTTAAGAAAAGACCAACCATAGCCTGGTCAGGATAACACTCTGGACCACCCTGTGTTTCTTTTGGAGCTACGGCTCTTTGAATGTGGCTATTCAAGTCTCTGTCCATGGTTTAATGTTAGTAATGGGCATATCGATATGACTAATAGTTCACAGAAAATAGCCATGTGAAATTTTAGTATTTGCTTAAAGAGAAAATAAGGCCAGTGTCTAGTATTGTTAGGGAATAGTTTCATATAAACTAAAAAGACCGGATATAATTTTATCTAAAGAGAAGATGGCTTCCTTTTCTGTGAAGGAAGCCAACAGTCATTTTAAATTTAGTTTTATTTCTTCCTCATATATAGTACTACAAGCACTAATTTTTCTAACAGCTAAATAAGCCTTTTTCCCAGGGGGAAAAATGACTTTTTAAAGGAAATGGTTACTATCCTTCTGAAACATACACATTTATTCAAGAATGAGTAGGAAGTATAGATGCTGCATTGTGGGCATTATTTACTAGTCTATTAATTCTTTCAACAGTTTCCTTTAAAAAAATCTCATTTAACCACTAACTTCTATAAAATATCAAAATACCAACTCACAATTTCCGATTTTTTTGTTGCTGGATGGGAATTCTAAATGATTACCAAACACAAATCATGTCCAAAACTTGCAAGTGGAGATTTCCAAATGACTGACGTGACTATATCAAGAGTGAATTTAAACAGTTTTAAGAGTTGTCCCTCCACTTTGGTAATCTCTAGACTTTACTTTTCCTTCAAACATAAGTAGAGATACTCTTAATGAAAACCTTTTTTCTTTAGAAAAACTACAGTGTCTGAGGTGGTATAGTAACTAAAAAGAACATAATTATTTCTGTGAGTGAAAGAACTTGACCTAAAAGCATCCTGAATATATAGACTGTCAATGTGTGATTTAATAACATTTTTCCTAGTCCATTTGGTTCACATTATCCTAAATTTGCATTTAGGATAAAAAATTATTTGCCCTTCATTTTAGGATTTTAACTTTTTGCCTGATTACTTTTTATTTTTTAAGATTTATTTAGTTTTGAAAGGGGGGAGGGGCAGAAAGAGAGGGAGATGCAGAGTCCAAAACATGCCCCAGGCTCTGAACTGTCAGCAGAGAGCTTGATGCAGGTATCTAACACATACCATGAGATCATGACCTGAGCCAAGAGATATTAAGCCCTGAGTCGAAGTCAGATGCTCAACTGACTGAATCACCCAGGCGCCCAAAGGAGTTTACCCTGTGGCCTGACTCTTTGGTCTTCTTATGGAACTCACAGCATGGACTTATTGCTTCATTACAGATGGCAGCCAAAATTCAAACTGTTTCTGGAAACCACAGGAGTTGGTACTCAAAAAAAAATTTCACGTAGGTCTCATTCTGTTATTCTTTACTGTTTACAAATCTGCAGTCCCTACAAAAAATGCTTGTATGTTTTCTAAGGTACAGTCACTTATTTGAGATCAGAATTTTAATAATTCACTAGCATACACTGGCATTTTAATTTTTAATAGTAGAGTCCCTCCGCATATAGAGTGCATCTGCTGTCCATCTTCTATTTAGATGTAATTTCCAACATGAACAACATATAGTCAGATTGAACAAAAGCAATCTTTGTTGTTTTAAATTGAGTGCTCCAGGTCACTTTCTGTACCATGCATCATTTCAAGTCTTTACGTCTTGGTATCTCTTTGAATGATGCTAAAATAACATTGACTTTTACAGCTTCATCCTTCTATAGTTGCCATAGCTATGTGTATTAAATGTGAATTGTATTTAAAGATACAAGATGGCCATAAGGATGTAATTAAATGTGAATCGTATTTGAAGATAAAGATTGTAAAATTGTTTTTCTGAAACAAGTTGTAGGAGGACAAAACCTTAGTGGCCTTAGTAAGGACAAAACAGGATGGCTTAGAGAAATAAGAGAAAATGTGAGAAAGCACTGGGGTTTTATGAATTAAGGGAGGAGAAAGTATCAAAAGAATTTGCACAATGGTATTAAATACAGCACAGCTTTTTACAAAGCATGAAAACACACAGAAAACATTTCTATTTGGCCAGAAAAGTATAAAGTGATCCTCTGAAGGGGGCAATTTTCAGAATTCTAGGGAGATCAGATTTGAAAGAATCAAGGAGAAAATGGTTAGTAAGGAATAAAAGGAGGCTCTGGGAAACAAATTTAAAAATCTATCAGCTCAAGGAAAAGAGGAAGAGAAATTGAAGATAAAGGAGAACATTGCCACAAGATGGAGTTTTCAAAATTATGGCACATCTGAACACAAACTGAAGGCCAGGAAGCTGGAAAGACTAAAAACATTAATAGGGTATACATTTTACAGCAACATGTTTGATAATTGCAAAGAGCTGTTTCCAAAGGCCCAGACAGAGATATTAGCTTTATAGCAAAAGGGACAAGTCTTCCTCTGACACCACCAGAATAAAAGCTTGAAGATAAAAACAGACTCATATCGGCAAACAGAAGAGTAAATCTACTTTCTGCCTTTGTCAAGCACTGAAAGTGATTTTGTTTTAATGAGGAATCCCCATTGAAAACCCCACTCATGAAAATTGTGAATTGAAATATAATGTATCTTTCCAACATACTTAAAAAGTATTTGATTTAGATTACTTATAAGAAACTAAAATTACCTAAAAGATTAGTCCATTTTATCTCCATTCCTGAGAGTCCTACAGCACATATGTCAAGAAAACCATGCATCTATATTCCAAATGCAAATCCATTTTTAAGGATAAGAGTTGAGAACATGGCACAAAACATAAATAAAAGCAATATAATAAAACACAAAAGTCCTTTGAAACTTGGCTCTTACTTCATAGTTTGATATTTTTTCACTTTACTTGCCAATAACAATAGCAACACAAAAAATGAAAGAAAAAATAAAAGAAACCATAGAATCCTAAAAAGGATTCAGTATTTCAAATATAATCACTATGTGTAATAAAATCCTTACACTTCAGAGTCTTTTAAAATCAGTTTTGCTAACAAAAGTTTCTCGTTGCATGGATGAAAATAAAAGACTATTTACTTTTAAGGATTTTTTTAAGTTTAGAAGGAAGTTTATTATTTTCCCTAATGGCAACAACAACAACAACAACAACAACAACAAATACAGCTGTAGAAATAGATGTCCACAGTGCAAATAAGTGGAAAGGGAAGACTAAGAAGTTTAATGTTGTACCAATAGAGATTTCAGAGAGTTTAATTCCATCAATGTACCATTTCTGACTCATCAGTTAGCTAAAAAAAAGAAAAAAATGAGTTCTTGCTCATATATGATTTTCTTTTATATAATCAAAAACTACAATGTTTACTCATATAAAATGTTCATAGAAAACACTTGAATAAAGTCAACAATATATTTTCTTAGACATTCTTTTTGCTCACTTAGATTCATTAAAACGTGATGCCTAACAGTGTAAGTTTTTGGATTTAAAAATAAAGGAAAAATTTATATTTAAACTGTCAATTCCATGAAATCATGAATCAAGTCAGTGCTAAATACCCTTTGAATCCTTAAAATCAATTATATGGGGTAATTATCAGCATTAAATATGGTATCACAGAGTATGATTTCCTTTTTTATTAAACTGCAAACATTTACTATTCTTAAAGGATTATACTATAAAATATTTTCTAGAAGTATGGTTTGATTTGTTCGTTTTTGATAATTTTTCTATATAATTAATAACTCATTTTATTTTTTAATAAATAAATTTTAATAATAATATGGAGTTTGAACTCACGACCCCAGAGATCAAGAGTCTCATGCTCTCCCAACTGAGCCAGTTGGTCACTCCATAATTAGTCTTTCAGTTTAAACAAATCCAATTCACCAATCATTATTCATATCAACTGTATTACTAGCAATTTTTCAGCTTAAAAAAATTGAAATGGTATTTATAAAAGAATATAACTAAAATATTAACCACTTAAACTTTTTGAAAGATTGTCACTAGAATGCATCTTAGAAATCATTTGTTATATTCTAAATCCTTTATTTTAGGAGCAAGACTTAGGAAAATTGAGTAACTTGTCTAAGTTAACATAGTTTGTTATCCTTAGAAGAGCCAGGGAAAAGATCTGGATACCCAACTCTTCAATACATGTGTGTTTCTATATTAAACAATAAAAATTATCAAGCACAGTGTTTAGATAAGTATTGTTCTATTAAGAAAAAAGTCACCTGACAATATGGTAAAATTTAGAAAAATATTAAATTTAGTTAAATATTAGTAAACTGAGGCTTAAATAGATTGGATCTCTTGTAGCATTTTAATCATCCAAAATTAAAGGCAAGTTATTTTTCAGAGTTCTCTTTGGCATTTTGAAATTACTTTCAAATGTGAAAAATACAGAGTCAGGTTAATGAATATATTATTAATAGAATCAAATCCTTCTGAGAATTTTCTGCATAGAAAACTATGTCTTTAAATTTTTAAATGTAATTGATTTTTCCATGTTTCATTCCCTTAAGATGGGTAGATGATATGATTACTCAAGTATAATCCTAGTTATATCTTATATATTATGTATTTGTGCCCATGTGTAAATAATGTGAATTGAAGAGCAAATGATCCCCCATGATCAGATCTTTTATTTTTAATGGGGTTACTCTACTGACCTATTCAAGGTCTATTTGAATAGATAATATCTTGAGTGTCATCATTGTATTTGATAAAATATCTCATATTATCTTCGTGGATTATTTGGAGAATTAAGGTTATTAGTATTAGGAGAGTGTATGATTAAAATATCAATCACACTCAAAAATATTGGTTACTATTTATTAGCCTGCAAATACTGAGCTGAAGGGAAATTTTTATACCACCGATTCCATACATAGTCAGAGTTCAGTGTTTCTGTCAATTTAGATGAAGACATAAATGACAAATATTTCAAAGTTACAGATATTTTTATGGTAGATGACAGAATCAATATTTCATCTTTATGGGCTTGGGAAAAAAAAGCCTAAAGCCAAGGGGAAATATAAGGGTTGAATGCAAAATATGCCATAGGCTTCAGTCAACTGCATAGTCACAAAAAGGAAGACATGAGGCTTACTGCCATTCATCTTAAAATCACCTGGGTTTTCAGTAAACAACTTTAGGGAAATCTATTAATATGATGCAGTTGCCACAAACACTAACAAACTTAAAGGTTTTATATGGAATTATAGTGTCTAGATAACACTTATAACTTCAAATACCTTGAGGGTCAAAAAGAAAATACAAGGGAGTGAAACAGAGAAGCATGGGGTAACAGAACGGTGTGTGGGTAGGCACTGGAGAGTACATCCTCTGGTTTAAAGCATAGTTTTTCTTTTTCTTTCATATAAACACTCTGTTGTCTGGAGAATACAGGTGTCAAGGTTGAAAGTGGCTTGAAATCTGAATGTTCAGAGTCTGGTTAAGATCCTTTAGAGTTAGACCAAGTCACACCCTATACCTAGATACCACATGTTAAGAATAATACTGAAAAAGCTACATTCAAAAGATATAGAGACCAAGATAAAGGGTTTAAAAAATTAATAAAGAATGGTGGAGGAAACTCACAATTCTTAGGCTAGGAAATGAGAAAATTTAAGGAAGAGATGGTAGTTATCTTATGCATTTGATTAACATATCATATGAAAAGAAAATCATTCATAATGTTAGAATTAGGACCAATGAATGAAAATACTTAGGTAGCAAGATTTAATTGCAAAAAGCTTTCTAAAAACTGTAACAATAAAAACCAAAAAAGCACAATTTAATTCTAAGTAAAGTGGCAAGTTAACATTCATAAGACATATTCAATGATTATGTCATGACATATGACATGATATTTCAAACGAACAGAATTTGAGAGGTAATTTGTGACCCGAGTTCTATGTTTAAGGATGAAAATGCTGGTGTCATCTGAGATCACCATCACTATTAGAAGGAACTTTACATGTAATGTGAGAGCTTACTTCTAAAGTACTTTAATTGGGCTTCTTTATCCATCATGGCATATAGGGATAGGAAATTTCAAATTTAGCTTTTTTTAAAGGTTTATTTTTGAGAGAGGGGGAGAGAAAGAGAAAGGGCAAGGGGCAGAGGAAGAGTGGGAGACACAAAAACCGAACCTGGTTCCAGGCTCTGAGCTGTCAGCACGGAGCCCAATGTGGGGATAGAACCCAGGAACTGTGAGATCATGACCTGAGCCAAAGTCAGATGCTTAACCAGCACCCCTAGCCTTTTTAAAAGCAATTGTATGGAGATTGCTCAAAAGAGTGAAAAATATAACTATACTATGATCCAGTAATTACACTACTAGGTATTTACCCCCCAAAATACTAAAACACTAATTCAAAGGGATACATGTACCCCAATGTTTACAGTAGCATTATTTACAATAGCTAAGATAGGAAAGCAGTTCATGTGTCCATCAATAGATGAATGGATAAAGAAGATTTGGTATATACATACAATGGAATATTATTCAGCCATAAAGACAAATGAAATCTTGCTATTTGCAAGACATAGATGAAGCTAAAGAGTCTAATGCTAAGTAAAAAAAGTCATTCAGAGAAAGACAAATACCATATGATTTCATCCATATTTAAGAAACAAAATAAATGAACAAAATTTAAAAAAAGAGGGATGGATTGAAGGAGGTGCGGAGGGCAGGAGGGAGAGAGAGAATTCAAGAAACAGACTTTTAACTATAGAGAACAAACTCTATGGTTAGCAGAAGGAAGGTGTAGGGAAAGATGGATGAAATAAATGAAGGGAATCAAAAGTATACTTATTGTGATGAGCACTGAGTAGTGTATAGATTTGTTGAATCACTATATGGTACACCTGAAACTACTATAACACTGTATATTAACTATACTGGAATTAAAATTTAAACAATTTAAAAAATGACTGAACTCAATTTTTAAATAAGCAAACAAAAAACCTTAGAACTCAGGGAAAGTGAAACAAAATATGGCAGCAGAGAAGGAAAGTGGCAAAAGTCACAGAGTGCCTATGAAAATACCTTTAACTTATAGACATGTTGGTCCTTTGGCTTATAAATATAAATCCCTTTAGGAAATCAAAGACTACAGCATTTTCTATCTTTCTATCCCTCTATTATCACAATACTAACTGAATTTGGAGAGTTCATTGTATCCTGCAATAAACATTTTTTAAAAAGCTTATTTATTTTGAGCAGGCTCCACACTCAACCTCTCGTGGGTCTTGATACCCTGACCCTGGGATCATGACCTGGGCTGAAATCAAGAGTAGACACTCAACCAACTGAGCCATACAGGCACCCCAAACATTTTTAATTTGATGTAGTCCACTAGTCTACATTCCATTTTGTTGCCTGTGCTTGTTTTATAATATCCATAAAACCTTTGCAGAGACCAAAGTCAGAGAGCTTACTTATCCTCTATTTTTTTCTTAGAACAGCTATTTAGTTTCCCATCTTACTTTTAAATCTTTAATTAATTTTGAGTTGTTTTGTGTACAGTATGAGTCTTATTCCATTTCTTTGCATGTGGGTATCCAGTTACCCCAACACCATTTCTCTGAAGAGACTGTCCTTTCCCCACTATGGAGTCTTGGATCCTTATCAAAGATCACTTACCCATACATGCATGGGTTTACTTCTGGGCTCTCTATTTTGTTCCATTGATCTATACGTCCATCTTTGTGCCAGGGCCATTCCTTTCTAATACGTTTGAAGTCAGGAGTATAAGGTTTGTTTCTGGTCTCCTAGATTGGTTTATCTATTTTTTTATTCTTTATGATTCTATATGAATTTTAGGATTTTCTTCCTATTTCTGCAAAAAACGGCATTGGGATTTTTATAGGAAATACAGTGCATCTGCAAATCATGGGGTAGGATAGATTTTTTAACAATATTAAATCTTTCAATTCACGAACAAGGAATTCCTTCCATTTATTTGTGTCTTCTTTAAGGGTTTTCAGTGAACAATTATTTTGCCTCCTTGATTTAGTTTATTCTTAAGTATTTTATTCTTTTTGATGTTATTGTAAATAATATTGTTTTATTAATCTCCTTTCAGAAATTGTTAGTCTATAGAAATGCAACTTTTTCTTTTTTGTATGTTGATTTTGTACCTTGCAACTTTACTGAATTTATTAGTTCTAATAATTTTGGGGCGGGAAGAGGGGTTGGTAGAATCCTTTGAGTTTTCTACATATAAGATCATTTGATCTCTGAACAGAGACAATTTACTTCTTTTCCAATGCCAAATAAAAGTGGCAATAACTGGACATTCTTGTTTTGTTTCTGATTTAGAAGAAAAGCTTTCAGTTTCATCATTGAATGTGATGCCTGTTGTGGGTATTATATATGGACTTTATTATGTTGAGATAACTTATTTCTCTTCCTAGCTTATGGAGTATTTTTATCACAAAAAGATGGTCAATTTGACAAGTGCATTTTCTGCATCTATTGTAACGATCATGAGATTTTTATTCTTTATTCTGTTACTATGGTGTATCACATCGATTAGTTTTCATAAGTTGAAGCATCCTTGCATCTCAGTGAAAACTCCCACTTGGTCATGGTGGTCTATGATCCTTTTAATGTGCTGTTGAATCTGGCTTACTGGTATTTTGCTGAGAATTTTTGCATCTATATTTTTCAGGCATTTGGGCATCTAATTCTCTTTTCTTACAGTGTCCTTGCCTGGCTCAGTATCAGGGTAATGCTGGTATCATAATAATCAGTTTGGAAGTGTTATCTCCTCTTCTATTTATTTTTTTGGAAGAATTTCTAAAAGTTTATCATTAATTCTTATTTAAATGTTTGGTAGAATTCTCCAGTGAAGCTATCTTTTCATGGGCTTTTCTTTATTGGGAAGTGTTTGATTACTGACTCACTCCCCTTTGTAGTTATAGATCTGTTCAGATTTTCTATTTTTTAATGATTCAATCTTAGTAAATCGTATGTTCCTAAGAATTTGTCCATTTCTTCTAGATAATCCAATTTTTTCGCATATAATTGTCCATAGTGATCTCTTATATGCCTTTTTGTGTGGCATTAGCTGTAATGTCTCTTTTATTTCTGATTTTAAGTCTTCTCTCTGTTTTTCTTAGTCTTGCTAAAGGTTTGTCAGTAATGTGTTGATCTATCCAAAAATATTAATTAATATAAATAATAATAAATATTACCCTTCTCTCTGTTAACTTAAGTTTAGTATATTTTTCTTTTTCTAGTTCCTTGAGGTATAAAGTAAGGTTGTTTATTTGAGTCCTTTCTTCATGTAAGCATTTACCACTGTAAACTTTATTCCTAGTACTGCTTTTGCTGCAGATCATAAGTTTTGGTATATTATGTATCAACTTTCATTTGTCTCAAGATACTTTTTTATTTCCTCTTCAATTTATTCTTTGATCCAATGGTTATTCAAGAGTGTTAATTTCCACATATTAGTAAAATTTCCAGTTTCCTTATGCTATTGATTTCTAGTTTCATTCCATGGTGGTCAGAAAAGATTTTAGTCTTCTTATATTTGTTAAGATGTGTTTTGTGACCTAACATGTCATCTATCCTGGAGAATTTTAGTTTCATATGCACTTAAGAAGAATGTGTATTCTGGGGAACCTGGGTGGCTCAGTTGGTTAAGTTTCCAACTTTGGCTCAGGTCATGATCTCATAGCTTGTGGGTTTAAGCCCATCATCAGGCTCTGTGCTGACAGCTCAGACCCTGGAGCCTGCTTCAGATTCTGTGTCACTTTCTTTTTCTACTCTTCACCTGCTCATGCTCTCTCTCTCTCAAAAATAAATAAACATTAAAAAATTTTAAAAAAGAAGAAGAATATGTATTCTATTGCTTTTGGATCTAATGTTCTGTGTATTTCTGTTATGTTCCTTTGGCCTACAGTGCTATTACATTCTCTTTACTCATGGTCTTCTTTCTGGATTCTTTTTCCTTATGGAAAATGGGATATTGAAATCTCTTACTATTACTGTGATGCTACTTTTCCCTTATGTTCTGTCAATGTTTGTTTCATATATTTGAGAGCTCTGATGTGTAAAACTAATGAAACAAATAATACATATATATATGTATATATATATAGTTTTTGACTTAAAGTCTATTTTCTCTGATATAAGTATAGCCAGCCCTGCTCCTATTTGGCTGCCATTTGTGTGGAATATTGTCCATCCTTTCAGCTTCAGCATATGTGTGTCATTAAATCTAAAGTGAGTCTCTTCCACATATGAGTGAAAGCACTGTGTGTTAGATAACTTGACAATAAATTATATTAAAATGTAAATAAATAAAAATAAAGTGAATCTCTTATGAAGAGCATATAGTTGGATTTTTAAAAAAAAATGTACATTCAACTACTCCATGTTGTTTAGTTGGTGAGTTTAATCCATTTCCACTTAAAGTTACTCAGAGTTTACCCCTACCATTTTGTTCATTGTTTTCTGTAGCTTTTTTTTTCTTCTTTTCTTCTCTTGCCATTTTTCTTTGTATTTCATTAATTTTTTTGTGGTGATAAACTGATTACATTCTTATTTTTTTGTGTAACTTTTAAAAGTTATTTCTTTGTGGTTACCATGGAAGTTACACAAAACACTCTATTGCCATAAATATTGATTTTAGGCTTATAAGAACTTAACTTCAATTGTATACAAAAACTCTACTCTTTTACTTCTCTACTCCAAATTTATATTACTGATGTCAAATTAATCTTTTTATATTGTATCTCAGTTAACATACATTAGTTACTTTTTATATTTGCATATTTTAATCTCTATAGCAGAATTAAAAGACTTGTGCAACGCTGTTATAGTATTACAGTGTTCTGCATTTATTTATGTATGCACTTGTATCAGTTAGCTCTGTATTTTCATATGCTTTTGCGTTACTGTCTACCATCCTTTTGTTTCAACTTAAAGGAGTCCCCTTAACATTTCTTATAAGGCTGTTTTAGTGTTGATGATCTCCCTCAACTTTTGTTTATCTGAGAGAATATTTCTCTTTCATTTTTTAAGGAAAATTGTGTCAGATATAGTATTCTTGGTTTGCAGTTTTCTTTATTTTCTCAGCTCGTGGAATATATCATCACATCCTCTCTGATCTACAAGGTTTCTGCTGATAAATCTGCTAGTTGTGCTGTGGGGGCTCACATGTATGTGATAGCCACATTTCTCTTGCTGTTTTCAAAATTCCTTGCCTTTGACATTTGACAATTTGATTATTATGTTTCTCAACTTTTTTGTGTCCTCTTACTTAGAATTCTTTGTGTTTCATGAAGCTCTTATTTTCTCCAGATTTGGGAAGTTTGAGTCCATTACTGCCTTAAATAGGTTTTCTGCTTCTTTCTCTCTTCTCCTTTATGACTTCCATAATGTGTGTATTAGTCTTTTTGAAAGCTTCTTAGGCTTTCTTCACTCCTTTTCCTACTTTTTTCTTGATCCTTTATTTGTATAATTTCAAATGACTTATCTTAAATTTGATTTTTTCTTCTGCTTGATTGAGTTATGATGTTGAATCCCTCTAGTGTATTTTTCAATCAGACACTGTATTTTTCATTTCCAAAATCTATTTTTTATATTTTTTCTTTGTTGAAATCCTCAGTTTGCTCATATATAATTTTTCTGAGCTCTTTGAATATTTTTGTGACAGTTATTTGGAATTCTTTGTCAGGTAATACATGTATTTCCATTTTAGGACCCATTTTAGGGTTACTTTCTCTAGGTTAACTTTTTTCCTATGGTTGGGCCATATTTCTTTGTGTTTTTCATGTGCCTTATAACTTTGTACTGGGATCATGCATTTTTTTAAAAAGCTGCCTCTTCCAGTCTTTATGGACTAGCTTTGATAAAGAAAGATCTTCACCATCCAGCCTGATTAAATGTCCTGAAGACTTCTCAGATCTTTTCAATGGAGTGTCTTCTTTGGACTTGTGAATATAAATTCTCAGAGGGATTTATCAGTATCCCTTTTTCAGGGGCTCATAATCTCTTGCTCCTCTTGGTATTTGCATACAGTATTGCTGGTTCCCTGGAGCTGGCATAAACCACTCGGATTCCCTTTGTTCTCAGTAGCCCCAGGCTCACAGTATGCTGGGTCCCATCAGCACTCCAAGTCAGGAAGACAAAGACCAGTCCCTTGGGTACTTCACCAAAAGGCCAAAAAGTTCAATGCTCAGTTGCATATTCCACTCTTCTCTTCCCTCCTCCAAGGGTGTGATGGCCAAGCCATATTGGCTTCTGTTTGCTGAACTACAAGTCCTCTGAAACTGTAACAAGACATCTAATTCCGTTTTGTTGTCAGCAACCCCAAGGTGGCTAGTATATGCCACCCTATCTTGTTCTGAGACAGGAAGACAAAAACCAAGCCATTTGGCAATCCTCCTACCCTTAAGCATTGAAACTGTACTCTAACTTCCTTTCTCCCCAAAGGGAAGCTGGGAGTAAGAGGTTTTCTCCCACTCAGCTGGTGGGCAGTGCCTATGGTGAGTGAATGTGTGCTAGTCCAAGCCTTTGCCTTTGTTCTCAGCAGTCCCCCAACTGGTGGCCTTTTTGTCAGTGTTTAGAATCAAGCAACACAGTCCATTCTTCTCTTTCTCTCCCTCTGGAAGAAGCCAAGAGCAAGCATTTTCTCTAACTGCGATGCACTGTGCCAAGGAAGAGATTATGGTGAATGCCATGAAATTTCCTATAGAGTTCGGTATGGCCCGTTTTACACTCACTTGGTTTGCAGAAGCCCCTTAACTGGTTCTTGCATTTCTCACAAAGAATGCTTGTCAGTGTTTAGTTCTTGAGGCAGTGTCTCTGGTTGGAGGAAAAGAGGGTCTGAGGTTTCCTATTTTACCACCTTGCTGATATCATTTCCTTGGTCCTACTGTGTTTCTTAAAATGAAATCTTAAATATCATTTTTGGGGGGACTGTGACAATATTTGGCACTGCTTGATTTTTCCAATTACCACTTTATTTTTAAAATCTCATTTCCCCATGAAAACACACAGCCACCTTTACTAGCAACTTGTTTTGGGTAATCACTCAATAGGATCTGGAGCAAATTTATATGCTGGAAACATGAATTGTAAATTACATTAGTATCAAGCATTTCTTCAAATATCAAAAGTCTAATTAAAGAATTCTCACAATTTTTTCAACAGTATTTACATTTAGTTCAGATTTTGATTCCAATATATTCAAATGACTGCACAATTCCATTTCTCTTCTCTACAAAACTTGGAGACTGACTGTACCAATTACTAAGGCAACTGATGTGAACACCACACCAGTTCTTTTACTAGACAATGATGGTTTTACTTAAACACAAAAATAAAGTGAGTTTCACATCCTCTTAAGTACCTCTACAGGTTTATACTGAGATTGAACTCTAAGGCATCAAAATGGGAATTTGGTGAATGTTTTGAGATGAAAGATGAATTTCAAAATTTCTCTGTCATTTGAAATTTTTCCTAGAATAATTGTCTTCATGATTTGATGGTAGTGAAACAGGGGCATTTTCTCTTTAACATGGACAATAATAGCCTCTGTAATCTGATTAGAGGCAAATTATTCATCCTGTGGATAACGCGACCCCTTGGTCCCATTAGGGTGGTCTCTAAATGAAGTGATCAGATGGAGTGCACACTAAATTTACTGAGCATTGCCAGAAAAAGAGGATGACAAAAAATTCATATTTACCCTGAAAGAAGCTACCAGTTTACATAATAATCATAATTCAGCGAGTAGACATATTCTTTTTTTCTTCCCCTTCCATAGCACTTTGATCACAGAAAACATGATTCGATATGGTTTCTCATACATTTACTTATACTCCTACAAATCTAGGAAATACTGACTACACTGCCTTTAAATTAGACACTAATTTTTTAAAAGAAACACTTGCAAAGCCTTCTAACATTCTGACCTTTCTTACACTGTTAAGCCAGCTACAGTTAGCTGAAATGAAAGAACACAGGCTTTCTCAGCAGCTAAGATTAAACGCATTCTTAAAGTCTTTGAGAATTAACTACAGTTCTCAGAGGTTTTGTGGAATGGTGAGAAAATTAAATACCAGAGAAAGAAAAACTGACAACCAGGAAGGAAAGGATTTCAGCTGGTTCTGGATCATCTAGAGAAGCTTCACACAGGCAGGGCTGCCAGCCATGCAGATTGTTGAGCCATAATCAGGCTCCCCCAAGAAATTAAGAAAGAAAAGTATATACTATCACGAATTGATGAGGGAGCATAAGGCAAGCTGATGGGCTGCAAACACCCCCAACCCCCTCAGGTGGGATATGCGTGGTATTCCTCAAGCACTCCTGGCTGCCCAAGAACAAAGGAAAGGGGAACAACAAATGGTTAACTGATAGAGATCATAGTCCCTCGTCTCCATCACCCCTCCATAGTGATGTGGGAAACAAAGGCAGAAGGAAATGGCAGCTAGAACTAAATTTTCTTACAACTTGCTGCCCATTGACAAATACTGGAGGCTGGCAGAGTAAAATGTCTCTCCAGAACTCCCTGCTGTCTTAATGCTAATGCTTTGTTAGAGGGAAAACAACCTTAGCTTGAAGATAGCTAGGCCTCCACTCTCCTGGGATTTTAGCATATGAAAATCCCACTGAAAACTTCCCTTGGACCTTACCTCCCTCAACTCCATAGTGTATGACCTGTCTCTCCTTGTGGTCCCAGGGCAGCTCTTCCTGCCCAGGGGTCCTGTCCCTACGCTTTAATAAAATCACCTTTTTGCATCAAAGATGTCTTCAAGAAGTCTTCTTTGGTCACCAGCTCCAGACCCCATGAACCCCACTAACACCCCCAAAATCCTCATCACGAACCATGCCATAAGCTACCTATAACATATTCATAGAGTATTTATTGCTAATTTATTCACATTCAGCTTTTACTCCGTATTCAGTATTTTGGAAAATATTTAATTATTTAAGTATGAATGAAAGGTCTATAAAGTTTGAAATTAGTGGCTATATACAAATGTATGTGTGTGTATATTTATATATATATTTATACATACACACACATATATACATGGCTATGCCTTTTTCATTTCCAAAATATTGAAAGATATGCATATGTATATGTATTAATACATAGAAAGTTAGAAGTATACATATATTCTTACATAAAAAGCTGGAAGTATATATAATTATTTATACCTACACAGAAATCGGTGATATATTAGTCAGATATAATGAAATAAATGTAAAGAACCACCAAATATTGGTGAAATCTGTTCAATAAAATATCAATAAGGAAATTATACTGCTTTATTGTTAACCAAAAGCAATAAGAGGAACAAAACTTAACTTTAACGAATGAACACTTAACGTATTTCTATAGGAAAGCTGTTATAATGGCTCAAATATTGTTATTTGTAAACATATTCCAATCATGTTTTTACATGAATATAAACAGGTATATTTATGCCACAGAAGGAGTTGAAACAAGGTTTCAGCCTTTCAAAAAATAAATTACTGTAATTCTCTGATAATTGTGATTATTTATAGTAAATCATATACATATGATCATGCCATGTAGTAACAGATTGTATGTATTTTTTACATTTGAATATTTACATATACATAGATGAAAGGAAAATTTCAAACTAGTTCTTTCACTCAAGTAAGAAACATCAGCATTAATATTATTTACTTATCATTTATACTATTTGTAAGCTCCATAAAAAGTCTACATTGCTGGGTAACCACAATATAGTTTGATGGATTATCAGACTAAATTTATCTTCTGAGAATGGAATAATTAACTTCATTAAATGAGAAGGAGAATACTTTTATTTTGACAATGTTCTAGAATCTTCTTCTTCCAAAATCAGCAAAATTAAAATAGAATGTTTATGCAGATAGTACACTTTGTTACTCATGCTTCCAGAGGAGAAAATCAGAGGAAATAAACAGATATCAGTGTAGAGGATTTAAGATAGGCATGCAGAAGTACCTCTTATCTGCAAGTAATAATTGTGTTTCATAGATTGATTGGTTAATGACAAGATTATGTATAATGAGCATTCTCTATCTTCAAAGCTTATATTTCTATAGGAACACGATGCATCTAGGTCCTATAAAATCATTTTTTACTCAGACTCCTCTAATTCAAGACCTGTCCTCTTTTATTGAAAAAGAAATGATCAAAATGTGAAGGTCTAAAAATAGTGGTTTGTAACTGAAAGCCTAATTCGTTCTTTATTATAGGTACGCAACAGCAGCACTATAATTAGAGATGATCAGCACTCCAAAATAAGTCAGACTTTATCATTCACTCTGTACAAGGATGTACAGCCGTTTCATAGCAGAAAACCCTGGACAATGAAGATGCCGGGTCTTTCTCCTCAGACCTCTTGGTGGTTACAAGACTGTTCTCTATTTACTGTCTGTCTCTAGCAGACAAAAGTAAATACTTCATTCATATTTGTTTTACTGTTTATCACTAATTTAAGTTAAAAATGTATAGCTGAAATTGGAATTATAAAGCTAATGTACACTCACTGCCTTTAACATTTTTTTTTAATTATTTACTTGAAGTCTGAAAATACTTTAGACTTAAATTGAGTAATTTGATATCACATCAGGACAAAATAGATAGTTCCCTACAATGGGAATAGAATATTCATCTTATAATTTCAAATAACATGCTTTCATCCCAACAAAAATATACTTTTAGGAAACATTTGTTAACATTAGACAAAAGACAATTTATTTTTCATTCTTTTGCTAGTTATATATTTTCAAAATTTGGACAATGACCTGACCTCAAATCAGTTTCTCCAATGACTAAATCCAAAGCTCTTGTTGTGATTAAAAATGGAAAACTAGCTGCATAAATCCTATGACAGTAGGAAACTTTCCATAATATAAATAATAAAATCCCTAGTCATAAACAGTGTAATAAGGAAAAAGCTATCAATAAAACCAAATTAAGCCATAGTGGGAAACATAAGATAACTTTTAGAACTTTAAAGATTAGCAAATGGTAAAAATGGTAAATGCTTTTGCTTCCACATGTAGTTAGCTGTCTTAGATCTGGAGGCAAGCACAACAGATGTCCAGAGAACACAGAGTACAACACGGGTGCAGTCTAACTTCAGCCTACTCCATAGCCCTTTTCCTGGCAGACTGGGGATCATGATAATCAATCTGGCAGCTCTCATCCTGTCACGAATCCACTTTATGGGAGCCCCAGGCATGTCTAGAGCTAAAGCACAATCGAGAGAACGACCAAGATGTGTGATAACTATTAATTTTAGGAATAGAAGCAAGGAGAATTCCCTTTGTAACGTTTTCCACCAGAAGCTTAGAAATTCAACCAGACTACAGCTAATGGACAAATTATAATATACAATAGGATTTAAGGGAAAGAATGGTAGTGAAAATCAATTATATTTGCTTTTTGAACGTCTATAAGTTAGCTTCACCTTATTCAGTACAATTATTAAGTGACCCTCTAAAGAGAAATTATACTTTTCAAAATGGAATCTGTTATTCATGCTTCATTTACTATTGCAATATGTGAAAAGGTATGAGGCATGATGGATACAGATGGAATGCCACAGTTATCCTAGAAAACATTTTTGGGATTCAAAGCAAAACTAAGATTGTCCTCACTATTATCACCATGGCACCCAATTATCAAACATTAATACAGTTAGCAAAACTATTCAAAATTACTCATGATTTAGCACCACCTTTGTATTTAATCCAGCTTTCAGAAACAAACCTTTTGTGTACATAATTTCTCCAATTACCACCAAATTACAAACAAATTACAATGTAAGAATTAACATGACAAGCTCCTATTCACTTTGGTGAAGTGTGCTGTTTTGTTAGCTTCCCTTTACTGGGAATAAATACTAATAGAATAAATAGTGTGGCTCTTAAGTACTTTTGAGCCCAGGCCCAGGCCCTTCTTTTTTCTAGATAAGGAGAAGCTGACTCCAAGGCTATATGCACTGACATCTAACCACAGTTGATTTTGAACTCTTAGTTGCTTTTGAAGTTACGTTGAGAGGAAGAGGGAAGCCCTGCCCAAATTTCTACCATTACAATTCTCTAATATCACACAAGCAGACAGGGATGTAACCCAAACTGAGCCTGGGTGCAGCAACAAAATTCAGAGAATTTTCTCCAGACCTTTCCAGGTAAAACTGGATTACAGAAAGAACCTCTCAGCACACTTATTAGCTGCCTGAATTTGGTCATGTCCGTAAAATTACCTGAGCTTTATCTTAATAACGCATAGTATGCAAACAAAAATCATGATTCTGATTACTAGGCAGAAGTATTGTGAGATTAAAAAAGATAACAGGGTAAAGAAAATGTGGTATATACAGATGATGGTATATTACTCGGCCATAAGAAAGAATTAGATCATGCCCTCTGCAACAACATGGATGGACTGAGAGAGAATAATCTAAGTGGAATAAATCCTAGAGAAACAAAAGCCATAAAATTTCACTCATATGTGGAATTTAAGAAACAAACCAAACAATCAAACCGAGAAAAAAAAAACAAGAACAGATTCTTAAATACAGAGAACAAACTGGTGGCTGTGGGGGTGGGGGCAGATATGGGTAAAATAGATAAAAGGGAGTAAGAGTACGTTTATTGTTATGAGCACTGAGTAATGCATAGAATTGTTGAATCATTTTTTCGCACACCTGAAACTAATATAACACTATGTTAAATATAGTTTAACAAAGAGATAATATATAAACTGCTTTGGAAAGCTATGCTAATAAAAGTCATTAGTTTGCCCAAATACTCAATATCACATCTCTATTACTCTAGGAAAGGTAAGCTCACAATCTTACATTGGCAAATGGCACAGCACAGATAATGTTGGCAAGTGTGTATGTATACACATCCATGAACACATTGCACATTGTAGCCCTGGTCTCCGTAGTCACGGTCTTGTGTGCAGTGCAACGCAACAGCACCAACATTCTTGTCCCAGAGTCATCTGGCCCTCTCATCATCTTGTCCCCTAGGAAATCTGAGTATACTGACCACAGAACCCTGTCATCTTTTATTACACATATGTTTCTATGACTTACTGAGTTAAGAATACTGCAAAGCTCTGGAAATGGGAATGTCAGGTAGTTGAGAGTACTTGGTACTAGTGTTGTGCAAACAAGCTGATGGCAGTAACTCTCAACATATGTCTACTACTCTGTAAGAGAATATACAGAAACAAGATCGTTTTAATCAATGTCAGTGGCACTAAGTAAACCATGATAAAGCAGATGCTTTACCTCATTCACATATTTCATTTACTTCCAGATGGAGGACTACTAATAAACTATACATATAAAATAAATGAAAGTCTTATTTCGATATGAATAATAAGATGCTTCAAAATAAACTTCTAATTAAGAACCATTGGAATATTATAATTTATTTTAATAGATCCATTGTTATGATCGAGCTAGAGCACTGTGTTACATTAAGAATATTTGTAGACAGGGTGCCTGGGTGGCTCAGTTGGTTAAGCATCCAAGTCTTGTACAGCTCAGGTCATGATCTCAAGGTTCTTGAGATCAAGCCCCATGTTGAGGTCTGTGCTGACAGCATGGAACCTGCTTAGAATCCTCTTTCCTTCTCTCTCTGACATTTCCCTGATCACTCTCTCTCTTTCTGTCTCTCAAAATAAATAAAATAAACTTAAAAATATTTATATGCACATTACATATATGTTCATAAATGAAAGCAAACTGTCATCAGTTGCAAATTATAACATTGACACATAGAACTGCATTAAAGTCAATGTAGCTGCTGATAGATTGACCATATTTCTGTGCTTCAGTTGCAGTGCTTAAAGAAAGCATCAAAGTCCTACCATTTCTACACATATCCAGATTATTATCTGTTATCAACTGTGGTCTGCCCCCACCACTTGTTCTCCTATCATATTTCAGCTCAACTGAAGTTATTTGGAAAGGAAACCAGAAGCAATGTAGATGAAACAGTCTTCAAATTATATCCTCTACTACTTCAACTGGAAGAAGACATCCTAATCCTAATTCTGAAGCAAATTTACCTAGATCTCACTCTAGAAAATTCAGATACATTCAAAGATATTGTTGGATTATCAGAAATCATCTTATGTTATATATATTGGCTGAAGACCTGAGTTTATCTGCTGTATTTAAATATTTTAATATAATAAGTTCTTATATAGAGAAAACAGTATAATGAAAGAAAATTATGCCAACATCGGGTTAGAGGGTTTGTTCTACAAACAAATATCTTTAGGTTGCAATGTTTTTGAAAAGTAAACTACACTTAACAGACACATTATAATTATGCTACTCATTTTTTTTAAAGCTAAAGATCTTCGTTAGCCTCTTCTTGGAAACTTTGACAAAAATTTGGAATTTTCACACATCAACATAATCTATTTTATGAGAAGAAATTAATGTAACTGATTGGAAAGTGAATATTCAACCATAAACTATGTAAAATATATGACAGTCATGTTTATTTAAAATAATACCAAAGTCAATACATTTTTTAAAAGCAATAACAATAGAAACTTAATTATACTTTGCTTCAATTTTGTTCCAAAAAGACAATCAATCTTCATAAAACTTAATTAAAAATTAATAATTTAAAATAATTCTATTGCAATGCTGTGTTTTTCTCCTAAGGAGTTAGGCACCAGGAAATAGATGAACATGGAACTGAGGATATAGACAGGGAAGGGAGGGGTACAAAGACAAGGTCGAGAACAAAAGTAGATTTCAGACAGAGATGGAGGTTACTATCACATAGCACTTTTCTGTAGGGCACAGTAGAGTGGGGGGCAGGAGAGACACAGTTTAAAATGGTTACATTTTAAGAGCAAAATAAGAGGTAACAAACAGAATCTCTTACCCTGAAAAACTCTTTAGTGGATCCAGAGTCTAATGTTCCATAAGCAATTTCTGTTTGCTTAGAAAGATCCTCTGCACTTTCGATGGGAGACACCATCCTCTCTACAGTCAGGAAGGCAGCTAAGTTAGCCGTGTAGGAGGAGATTATGATCAGGGTAAAGAACCACCACACACCTCCAACAATGCGCCCAGAGAGGGATCTAATAACAAGTATGAAATGGATTTGTAAAGTGAAATGAATGACCTAATTAAAAAAAACAAGTTAGCAGTATTATGCAAATATTGACTTATATGGGAATATTTAATGTCATACTTTTCAATATATCTGCTAGTTAATAAAACTGGAAATTATTAAGCATTCTAGAGAAGGAGTACAGATTAGCTAAATTTAAATGAGATACCAGAGATCAAAACTTCAGATTCCTAAGGTTCTTTCATAGTTATAATGCCCAAATTGTTTATGGTATGAAATCTCATAATGAAGCAATTTCAAGAAATGTCAAATAATCCATCCAATTCTCATATTATGATCCATTCATGATATAAGCAAACATGAACAAGAGAATTTAAGATCACTCATAAAATTCACAATAATGTTGACAAACAAAATCAAATATTATAAATAAAACGATGTGCAGCATTAAAGTGATGAAACCTTCCTTTGAATTAAGCCAATGAAGTTCCAAAACCTTCAAAAAGGGCTAAAATTTCATTGGGGTTTTGTGTGTGCAAAAGCATAGGTTTTAGATACAGTGCAGGATAGAAAATGGAAAAAATGATTATACAAACAAAGGAATGACACAAAAGATAATTCTTAATGAGTAAAAATCTGATGCTTCATGGCATGGACTGCTACAACCCTGTTCCTTTGTGCCTCCTGCTTAAGAAAAAAAGAAAACTCAAGGAAAACAAAATTAGAACATTCAAAAGTTTGCCAAGATACATATTTCTAATTTGCAATATAATGAAATAATATTTCTTAAACCATAAATTCCTATTTAAAATACTTTTTAAAAACTTAATAGATTCCTAATAATTTACTTTAAATCCTAGGTAGATAAATATAGTTAGAGAAATAAATATCATATTATTTTGAGAAATTTGATGGGATTCTACATATAAGGGATTTAAGTAATATTAACAATACGACATAATAACTTTTTTGTTAATAACAAAAATTAAACTTGTTACAGCAAAGATGTAACATTTCTAAAAAACTAAATTACGAACATTTGGTAATTTATGGCCTAAAACAGACCTCCTGATATTTAACAGTAAGAAATATGCCTTTTGATGAAACACAGATACTATATCAAATGACTGGGTAATATTTGTAGAATAAACTACTCTAGCAGTCAAGAAAAAGTGAGGAAGCTATTTTAAAAGTATTTTTTTAAGATAAGACCATCTGTTGCTAAAGGAGAAAGAAAGCAAGTGAGCAATGAAAAACAAAGAATATAAGTAAGAACCTTTATCACAGTCTGAGAGATGCAAAGGATTAAATAAATATGACAGGATGGAAAAAGTTAACTTCTCTTATATTCTGAATAAGATATTAAACACATTTTAAATTTAAGTAACCTCTTGTGTAGACACAGCCACTCTCAAAATGTTCACTATTTATTCCATAAAAGTGAAAGGTATAATTATATGATATGTACCCCATATTTGAGGGCAGTTCAGATCTCTTAAAACAAAATTGACTTCACAGTAATTGCTTTGACACTATACACTGCATAGTAATTGGTAATATATTTGAGAATCATTTTTATAAGTAATTTTGTTCAGCTTGTGAAATAAATGTAAGTTAAAGACGTAAGTTGCTCTCTATTTCAGTGCTTATGTCAGATTTTAATGAGCTGAATGAACTATGCCAATTTATTTAAAGTTTTAGAAGCTATCTCAAAAAATTCATTGAACTTATACAACATTCAAAGCAGAAAATTCTTGAGCAACTTATTATTTCTTGTAAGTGTTTTCAAAGGATCAATTAATGTTTCTGAAGGAGTTCCCAAGAAATTTTTTTTGTGGAGGGACTAGTTTATGTTTTACAGTGACAGACAAAAATGGTTTCTGTAAAAAACAAAATGAAACAAAACAAAAAACAACCTTCACCTCCCTGTATCTACACTAAAGGAGCAAATAAACACTAATATTCTACCATTTGTTCTAAATCTCTATTAAAAATTATTTTAAGAATGGTATTTTTATTCATTTCAATCCTCTTGAGATACTGGGGAGAAACAGAGGCAAGCAGGAGAATAAAAGTCAACTTATAGCCTTTTGCTCTTACTATTTCTGTGGTTCTAGTCTTCAGAAAACTATAGTAGTATATTCTAAATTTAATTTTAGGCAAATGAACAATTCAGTTCAATGAATTGTTCCAGATTAAAATTTAAATGTTCTGTTAATATTAATAATGTAGTTCCATATAATATTTTACTTGAGAAGAGGTGATAAATATCTATGAAAATATTTAAAGAGCATTTCAAAGTGATCTGTGCATTTCATGCATCATCATCATCATCATCATCATTATTAGATACAAGGCTTTTCTGTTCTTTTCTACACTGACATAATCATCACTACACTGTAAAAAAAGCAGTTTGGTTTGTTTAGAAAAATCATTAGATTTTCCAATATCATTCAGTATGTTCAATTTTTAAATGGATGTATACCATAGAATGAAACATATGTACACTTGAAGTTTTTAAATAAGGTAATTTTTGCTAATATATACTTTGTGGCAAAAAATAAATCAGTTGATAGTAAAGAAAATATTTTATGTAAAATCTTAGCAGGAAATAAAAATTATTGCCTGTGAAATTGTAGTAAGTCGTGACTCATGAATGAAATCAGGAGCACAGAAAAAAGGCCATATTTTAGGGAAAAGGCTCACTGAAATTTAGAAGTTGTCTATATGTCATGTTGGACACTGGGGTAACACAGATTATGAAAGGTGCCTGTGCTTCAGTGCCTATACATATGTTTTCTGGGCCTTGATAAGCACTGGACACCAAAACAAGTAACTTCAGAGCCATGATGCATGAGGATCGCAAACCTAAGGGTGGACCTACGGGAACCCAGATCACTACGTTCTACTTTTAATGAACCTTATGCTTCTCCTTACTTATTCAAAAGGCATAGTTTATGTTACCATAGGATAATTGCCCTATATGTCAGGAATAACGTAGTATTATACTTCAGTATATTTTATTATTATTTATAGACCAGAATATTCTTGGAAATCCCCATTTGGCTAGAATTTTCTCCCTCATTATTAAAGGCTTCTCTTTATGTCTTTAACTTAAATCAGATAAACTAAATATAGAGATAAAACTATGAATCTTATATATTTTGTCAGAGGTCACGATCATTATATATTATATTATACATAAAATTATTCTATATTTCTATATTATTCTATATCATATATATTAAAGTTATTATACACACATGCCATGCAAATACCATTGGCATATTTCTAATTCAGTGCAGTTCCATAAAGAAGTCACAGGGAATCTTATAAAATTAAGATTGTTAAAGTCCAAATAATTTTTAACAAGGTGTCCTACTAACAGAGAAGTAAACCACTAACAATTTCTACATACATGATATATTTAGTTGGTCTCATTGGGCGGAATATACAAAAAAAGACTGCAAAAAGGTGCATATGTTGAGTTTCTCACATAGTTTTTTGAAATTAATCACTTATCTCCAAAGTGCTCAAAACCAACTTAATGAAGTGGTGTTAGAAAAGTCACCCCCCTCTTACTAGTAATTAAAATATACCCTGGAATCAAAGGAGAGTAAGCAAACCTAGATTAAAATGTGCCTGAAGACCAATCATTTAGGCTTTTAATGTGAAAAGAATCACACTAGAAAAAGTATGATTTCTTCTTCTGAAAAGCCAGCTATGTCTATCATTCTTATTCATATATGAAACATGAACAAAGGCAAAATGTATTTTGTGACATATTTGTCAGGAATTAATATATCATAATGAGACCAAAGGTTCATAAATTATTCCATTATGTGTGTGAGTTACTATTCAATGTGATGCAAGCCTTTGTAATGAATCAATCATCACTATCACCCAGCCATGATTTCTAGATACTGGAAAACATGTTACTGTATATTCCCTTTAATCCAGTGACCTAACCTTTACAAAAAAAAGGAAAACAAATTTTATAATACCTTCCTGATACCATTTGCATGAGCTAATAATGGGAAAATAAAAGAGATGGAATGTGTGCCAATGAGGTTTTATAAACAAGTTGTTTTTTCATTAATAAGTAATGTTGCCCATTTTCCCATATACAGGTCTGTGGATCAACACACAGATGACTGTAAAATGAGAATATGCAGCAAAAACACGGTACCCCTCCAAGAAGGCATGGAATGATAGAAACCTTATGCATTTTATAGCCTCTCCATGGTGTGTATAATTTCACCAGGAAATATATGCTCAACATTCAAAGAACATTGCTCAAATATTTCACAGGCTTATGCCGATGGTTAAGAGACTGTCCTTAAGAGTCTCAAACTGCTTGGACAGGTAGTCGGCAGCTGTTTACTTCTTTATAGTGAATTCATAAACACCATGAATATCCACTTGAGACCTAAAATGCACAAAGTTGAAGCAGGTGAGTGACCAACCTTGGCGAAATATCGCATCCTTGCTGCATAAAGGCACCCAAGGAAAACCAGAGACTATTAAAAATCCCAAATTCATTAGTTGATTCACTACTTTGTGTTTCTCTTCCATCTTCAAACTCCTCAGTGTGCCACTCGTAGGGGCTAAATCTGCTGACCAGGAATAAAACTACACTGACCCCAATGTAGGCAAAAACAATGCACATCCAGATCTCATAGGCTAAAGGATCAAGAAATGAAAACACTCCTGGTTTGGACTTCTGAGGCTTCTTGATCATGATAGATATCCCGAGGCTCATAAAGGGCTTTGAGAAGTCAATCACCTCTTCTCTCACAAGGGTAATAGTTAATGGAGCAATTGCAATGTCAGCTTTCTGTAAAGGAAACAAATGAAAGTAATAGTACCTGGAGTCGTGGTCAAAAGAGGAATCATGCTTACATTATTGGATCAAGAGGGAAGGAAAGGAAATAAGGGAAATGTCAATAATTATTCCCCTGGTAAAGTCCCAGCAAAGAATAAGCAAACAAACAAAAAACCAATCTGTTCTCCAAATATCCCTCCTTTTTTATAAATACTCAGTACACTCAGCTGACTTGATTTTTATAATTACATCTCAACATTGCTTCTACGCCTTTGCAGCCTTCGCACAATTCATACGGCCCATATGCTTCAAGACAGATAGAATGTCTGTCTCATTTAGTGTACATGTGTGCTTCTGACTTCATCCTTAATCCTCAGACGTTCACAAGGAAATAGAATAATATTCTTAAGTAATGTGGGAAACCAACAACATCAGATATGGTACTTTGCAGAGGAGGGAGGCATTCTGTCAACCAAAGTTCAAACTGAATGACTTTATTTGGGAGAAGAGCTATACTTACCCCATATACAAGTTCTCCAACCATCCCATTCCAAATTTTCGTGTCAGCATCCCTGGCCCCATACTTGCCATCCCCAACAATTGTCAACTTGTACTTGAACCCACAATGTTTGGCGATTTCTGCAGCCAAGTCAACACAGTAGCCCTCATAACGCTCATTGCCTTCAAGCATTTCATGATTTTTCTTCATCATAACATATGGAGATTCCTATATGGAAAGACAGTGCTTTCATTGATAAAAATAGCTGTGTAACTACTCACACCAAATCAAGTCTTCTGATTTAATTATTACCTATGAGCCAGAAAAATTGTAGAATATAAATGGTGGACAACATTAGCAAAAATATTTAAGCATAATGCTTTTGAAAAAAAGTCATCAAATGACTATTGTCATATTTTATTAATATGGCTTGTACCTAGCCATACCAAACTAAATAAGAAACTCAAAAGCACAAATGGTTGGCTTGTCCCCTTGTGATGTTTGTTAACTCTTAGAGCTTAAACAGGAATAATGTTCCTCAATATCTGCGTTATTCAACTCTGGACCTACCATGTTCTTGTTAAGACTCTGCCATCCCCAAGAACCAGTATTCACCCAAAACCCTGTGCACTGCTTCTTCAAGGGTAAGGTTGATGTGGAAATAAGGTTCATGGTCAGTGATGCACAGACTAAAACAATCATTGCCATGGTGATGTACGGATGCTACCCTCTCACATTTCATGTCTCACTTCATCTATGAGATATACTATCTAGAATAATATTACAAGGATGGAGAGTAGCTTTCCCCTGTAAACATAAGAAAAAGGAGGTATGAAAATGATTCAGAATAGTCCAATATTCTCCAAAGTAAAGTGGCACCAAGCATATTTGGGGGCTCAGAGATATAGTTCCTCTCAATCCCATGATTAAGACAAAATCCCTCAAATATCTAGCTTACACATATTAGGATATTTCCAAATGTCAATCAATATTTTTATTCAAAATGCTTATTATATTAACCTATCTATATTTTTCTTCTCAATATTGTTAAAAGTAAATACAAATTTACTATATCATTGCTTAATAAAATAAAACTGTGTACTAATGACTGTGTTGAGGTTTGGGACTAAAAAAAGGAAGATTATCTTTATTTTTAAGAACTTCATCTTATAAAGAAAGAGATCTTGACACCACTATGAAGCCATGTAACAAATGTAAAGATAAATGTGCCCACAATTACATGGAAAGTGAAATGTAAAACACTTGAGGAAATACAAGGAACAGTCTTCAAGGCTTTCCCGAGTTGTTCACACTTGGGGATGCACCAGTATATGAATTATTTGTCAAGCTAAATTTCAGTATTGAAGAGGATAGGAAATATTTAGAATGCTTTATTTAATGCTTATGTAGTCCTTCTGACAGACTAAATATGCAATACATGATTAAAATGGTGCAAAAGCAGCACTGCATTAGTTATCCTAAAATGCAAACAGCAATTCTAGTTGGCAGATGTTTTTCATAAGAAAAACTAAAGTAAAGCATAGGCATCTGTAGCTAATTACCAAAATTGTAGTGACAACAACAGTCTTATTCTCAAGCCCAGAGGTATCGTTTCCAGAGGGGAGCTCAGTAAGGGTAACAACCATTTTGTCTACTTCACTCCAGTATCCAATCTGTAAAAGGTTACAGAAAGATAGACACATGGATAAATCATCTTTCTATTAGCCAAGAATTTAATAATTTCAAATTCATGTCTGAATCCAAAATTACATCTACATTAACTACTCTTCTTTGAAACAAGAGATGTTTCTTATATATGTGACTCTAATAGAAATAGGGCTTATAAAAACAATGAAACAAAAACAATTCTTAAAAACAGCTTTTTTCTTCATGTTCACTTCTCATAGTTTCCCAACGTTAACCTGTTTGGGAATGATCATATAGAAACAGAAATAAAATCCAAGCAACGGCATTTTATCCATAACAGTTAAAAGAAAGGTGTTGAACTAAATAAAACATTAATGTATATTTGCACCAGCTATGTTTTGTCTTCTGAACCATAAACTGTCAGCGATAGTTCTTTCTCTTCTCATTAAGCTTCTTATATCTTGATAGAAAAAAATATACATAAAGAGTTCTATTCACAGTTGTTTAAAGATTACATTTCAATGTTACTTACCAGAAATGAATAGTTTGATTTAGGGAAAAAAATACTTTAAAACATGTCTGTTTCTGGAAGTAAACTACCAATGCGAATATATATTTCCAGGACTCTTCAGAAGAAGAGGTGATGGGTAGCTAACTCACCTCCTCACAGAGGGAAAACTGCCTTTAGATCCCTAATGATTTACCTTCCGGGGCCCATTAGTTTTGAGTTCCATGATGTTAATTGTATAGTTTATTCTTTTTCCATTCTGGTCAAACTTTATATTTCCTGAGAGACCTTCAACCTGAACCTAATGAGGAAATGGGAAAGCAGCACAGTTATCAATTTACTTCAACCAAAGATACAAACGGGGTGCAGATTACTCGCACCGGACTCCAGTCAAGAACACTTCATTTATAAGATTTTTTTTCACTCTTCAACCTACCTTTGTGTGGTCAGGAAATAATATTCACCTTATATTAAACATAACAGGGAGACTAATGTAGTAGAAGGAAAACAGTGTTCATTGTTAAGTCACATTCACAGTCATTTTGAATGACTAACCTGTTTGAGGGCCCTTTCTATCTCTACGCCTTGTCCCCAGGGAACTGCTGGGTTTGCCAGACAATCTCCTGCGTTGCCCCTTCGGGAGATTTCAATTCTCTGCTTCCGTAGGTTGCGGAAAGCTTCAGTCATCACTTGAACAGCATCATAGGTCAGAGCAGAAGTATACTGAAAAGCATCACACACTCTTCATAAGCATGGGAAAAAATTCCAAGATTCACTGCACACTGGTCACCATACAATACCAGTTCAAAGTCCAAGAACTTTGAAAGAATTCCTGCATCTAGAAGTCTAAGAATCTAAGGGAGATAGTACAGAATACAGGGACAATAGAGTGTGTTCTTGACAGTAAGCAACTCTTGTTATGTCAACATCTCAGCTATTTCAGGTGAGAGCTTTCACAATTGTGTCTTTCCTTTTCTAACCAATTTCTTATTAGAGCATCACTCTACGGCTTTATTTGGGGATATAGGGGATGATCAAATAAACAAATAAATATCCCTCCACTAATGAGAGATTCATTTGGCAATAGGGAAAACATACTGATTAGTTTAAGTCTCTAATTCTACCTTAGTGATGTGCACATAGATCTGCAATAGTCTTTGGAATATTTTTATGACCCCCTCGGCGATTATGATAATCAAATAGAACCATCAATTTCATAAATTCTATGTCCCCTTCATGCCTCAACAGTTTATTATAACATTGGTCCCAAACTTATAATGTTCAGATCCCAGCGGGACAGTAGGGTATTACAGGAGTTGGGGGCCGAATGAAAAAAAAATGGCACTAAGCATACTAAACATTGTCCATGGCTACATCAGTATTACCTCACGCCTGTATATATACCTCCATCTATCAAATGTATCATGCTGCTATTGTTAATGATGAACCACATTTTAACACAACTGCTTTAATGAATGCTGAAGAAATTTCTGGTATTGATATTTTTCAATCTGTAAGTAACCAAAGTATAGGGAAGCAGGGTAAATGCAGTATCATACTGAATTTGTGATCAAAAATTCTTGACCACAAATCCAAAATGGGCGCTCAGTATTTCCAAGTGATGATCCTCATTTCTTTAGTAAATTAGTTCCTCCACTCTCAAAAATCATTATTTTATGCCTTCTCTTCTCTAATATCCACAGCTCTTCACACTGCTCTTTCTCCAATTCCTGCTGATTATCTTGCCTTACATGTCACTGAAAAAATAGAAGTCATAAGACAGAAACCTTTTATCTATTTCAACCATAAAGCTGCCAAGAATACACACACTCTCCATTTCCCTACATGAGATAGCCGTGCTCCTACATCAGGACAGCCACTTCAACTGTGTACTTATGGGGGCCATTAAATCTTTCTAAAGACATTTCATGTACAATTATACATGACCTCAACCTGTATCAGCATTGCTTTCTCTCTCTACTGGATCATCTCTATTAACAATTTAAATGCTCTGATATCTTCAACTACAAATAAAAAATAGATGATGACAGATGATGATAATGATGATAGATGGTAGGTAGTTGGATAGATAGAGAGAGATATTAACTGCTTCTTAGATTTGTATCTCCTTCTAATACCTACCCTCTTTTTTGCTTCCTTCATCAGAAAATTTATTGAGGAATTTTCTAAACTTGCCATTCCACATCAAACATCCTTGTTTTTTTCTAAGAGGTCTCACTCGATTCATGGCTTTAAATTACATGTACATGCTCACACGTTACCTCCTCCATGATTCCCTTCCTTCCCACCACATTCCCAATCATTCCCTTTCACATGACCTCCTTGATTTTCATCAGTATCTGAATATCTTGTTCGTGTTGTCTTTACTTCTTGACTTCATCTCTCTTCCCCACTGGAATATCTACTCTAGGGAAGTAGAAAACTCATCCATCACCACTGAATTCTCAGAGCCCAAGGCAAGGCAGGGCACATTGTAAAGACTTAGGAAGGAAGGAAAGAACTCAGGCAAGGGATTCACAGATCTTGATATGGACTCTGGGACTGTTTACAGGACTCACATTCTCTTCCAGTCCAGTGTAAAGATTATATAAATAGATAATTGCAATCTACCTATTATAGTGTTATAAATTGCCCTGATGGTAGATAGATGTCTGTCTGGTTTATCCTTTTAAATGAGAGATATTACATTAAGGCAAATGAAAAATCATATACGTCATATGAATCATCTCCTCTATGCATCCAGAAATTTTCTGAGCCTCCATTTTTTAAATGTAAAAATGGCAGCGTGAGGTTCTCAGTCTTCCGGATGCTTGCACTTGTGTTCCTCACAAGTATCTCAGCTATGCAGATCCAAGTAAAATCCATCACCATTTTCCAAAAAATCTGCAACCTTTTTCTTCAAACTGTACATGTGAGAAATTATCAAAATAAAGTATGTAATAGGTCCAACTTGATTTAGAATCAACCTAAATTTCTGACAGTAAAGGAAGTTTAATATCTATACTTTCTGCTTTAAGAAAATATTATGCAGCTATTAAGTGATACTAATGAAGGTTATATAACAATGTGAATAATGTCTATTATAAAATTAGTGAAAAATATTACAACTAAGCTTTTTAAAAAATCATTCTTCATTGATAAATGAGAGTGGTAACAGCCCTTCAACAAATGAAGGAAAGAAAAATAAACATATGATTATAATAGAGAGGAAATTTGACAATTTCCAAAGAGAGGAAATCCAAAATGATTATATTTCTATTCCAAGTTTTATAGAATATTCATGGACTATTTTTTAAGAAAATCTTTATTATATCAAAGGCACTGTTTTATATCATAGTTACTTAAGCAAAGACTTGGAGAAATAAAATAACACATCAGGATTTATCTGGCTTACATATATGTTTGTTTCTATTCTCCTAGAGAAAAAAATGATTTAATTTGCTTTCTTCTAGGTCACTGAGGTTTATATAACCTAGGTCACTGAATAGGAAACAGACCCTAAATTGAATAAATTGGATATGCAAGAAAGAAGTATTGCAACATCTATGAAAAAGTTATGATGATATTTAAAAGCCAAAATCTTTGAGTCAGCTTGGTCACATTACTATGAGAAATCTATAAAGTCATCTGCTAAGTGCTTTAGAGGTCTATAAATGTTGGCAAACTACATTAAAAAATAAGATTAGGTTGAATGAACTAAAAGCATTTAGGTCTGTGCAGCATGTTAAAATTATGATTCAGAGCATGAGCATACTAAGAAGAAAAAATCCTTTCAACCTTTTTCAAATGTTCAAATTTAATCAAGTCTCCAGCCTATTATCATTCTTAATTAAAAGTCACAATCATAGAAACACAATTCTGGACTGAGCAAAAATAAACAGACACTGTCTCCAGAGTTCCTTTTTGTTTATGTGCCACATATGTGGCTCATTTATTTTCCTAAACAAATATATTCACATTTTTTATTGCATTGTTTGATATTTCGGTTTTATTCTACCATTCACTAAACTAGGTGCAAATGAATTTGAAGGGAACACGATGCCAATGTAACTATCTCCTTCCTTGAAAACAAATGCATCATCTCTGCCCTGGTGTTTATGTTCTGTGAAATCCCTCAGCTGGGTTAGAAATTTATAATTCAGTGGGGGGCCATTATGTTTTGCAGTGTTCATATCACAATTGCATCATATCCACACTTTAAAGAAGAAATCTGGAAAACGTTTTTATGGTCCATTTTCCAAATGCACTTTTAATTCCATTTTAAATTGGACTTATTGAGATTCATTTCTCAAATATAAAATGAAATATGCATTTTAAACATGTTTGTTATGCCCAATAGTCATCAGACATTATTCAATAATACATTACTATAATCACTGGGACCAGAAAACAGTTTTCTGACAGCCAAATACGGGGGTATAAAAAGAAGTTCTATGTTCCAAACATTTAGAATTTAATGAACATACAAAAAGTATAAGTAGGCTATAATATCACATTTTATGGGTCATTATTATACCACCTACTCCTAAACATGTTATCTGCACTGTGCTAAAACAAACAAAAAATATTCCAAGAAAAAATATTAAACTTTAGGTATAATGAAAGTATGAGAAAACTTGCTATGAATGGCCATTTTCCAAATTTTCCTTGACATTTGAAATTCAATTGTATATAGTTTAGAAAGCGTTGAATGTAACACCAGAAGACAGAGCCCAGGTCCTGATTTTATCATTTACTACTCAGTTGCCTTGGACAATTTAACAGAATCAAGAGTGTCCAGGGTTTCTTATCAATGAAATAAAGAAAGCAATGCCTCTCTTATGTCATAGTAGTACTGGAAAAGCTCACAAGGAAATAAGAATTCATGAAATTGGGTGGTTTTCTAGCAAGTCCTTTTTAAAAAATTCTATGCAACAAATATTTTTATTTCAGTTTTATAGATGAAAATTCTCAGTTAACAAGTTATATTTTGCCCAGGGTTGCAAATAATTTAAGTGGCATTTGAATTTAGATCTCTGTGTTTCTGGAGCAGTGATGGTGCTCAACTGTCCTGGTTTGCTTATAGTATTACTGTTTTAGGGAGAAAGGCTGCAATTCCAGGAAACTCTTTAGTACCAGGAACACTGGGACAGTGGGTGCCCTTGTTTGGCAAACACCACATCAAATGAGTAGAGTTACAGGAAACGGGAAGCCAGGTGATTTATAAAATGTGCTAAAATATACAAATTATTGACCAGTGTGTTTGCTTTCTTTTTTCCTTTTATTACTATCTGTCCTGGTATAAAACTAGCTTGGCTTGATGCTTTGAAAACCACTATCCCAATCTATAAAAGAGTCTGTGATTTAATAAGTTCAGAAAATTATTCTCATATTGGCATATTAAAGGCCCTGAGAAATCCTGCAGTGGCAATTCGTTTAGCTTTGTCTGAAGAACATTCAATGTCCATTAAATTACCACCTAAAAAATTTCCTTGACACCAATTACTTTCCATAAAAATATTGTTTTGTGTAACATACTTTGGGCTGTTAAAGTTTAATGGCCTGAAAAATTTTATATACTTATTTTTAAATGGCATCACTTATTTGATTAAAGTTATTATACACTGAATATTTCCCTAAAGAATTTTACAATAATTCTAATTCTCAATATCTCCATTTTACAAAGTTCTGAAAATGGTAAAAAATGGATAAGCTCTAGGTAAAATAAGTAAACCAATAAGGAAAATTTTAGAAAATCTTTCTATTTGTTTGTTTGTTTGTTTGTTTATAGACTCTGAGAAAGGACCAGGAATCATCTAGAGCCATAAGAAAATGAACAGAACAGTATTAAGAAATACATTATAAACTTAAGTTTATTCACTTGTCTTAGTTTGAAATTTAATTGCATTCTGGGAAAGAGTTGTCTGTGATAAGGCTGAGTAAAACTTGTTGAATATGTGCCCTTTGAAACTTCACTGCATAAAGTCACAATATCTTCACAGAAACTCAACTTCAGTGGAGTAACAGGAACTAACAGGAACTCTTGTTCATTGCTGGTGAGAATGCGAAATGGTACAGCCACGTTGGGAGTCAGTTTAGCAGTTTCTTACAAAACTAAGAATACTCTTACCATATGATCCAGCAGTTGCACTGCTTGGTATTTATTCAAAGGAGTTGGAACCATATGTACACTGAAAAACCAATGCATAGATATTCATGGTATATTTATTCATAATTGCCAAAATTTGGAAGCTATCAGGAAGCTTTGGTCAGTGACTGGATGAATAAATCGTAGTACATCCAGACAATGGAATATTATCAGTGTTAAAAATGAGTGAGCTGCCAAGTCATGAAAAGACATAGAACAATGTCTTGAATGTATATTATTAAGTATGAAAAGCCAATCTAAAAAGGTTGTATACTGTATGAATCCAACTATATGACATTCTGGAAAAGGCAAAACTATGGAGACAGTGAAAGATCAGTGTTTTCCAGGAGTGGAAGGAGAGATAAATAGGCAGAGCACAGAAGATTTTCAGAGCAGTGAAAATATTCACTATGAAACTATAATGATGGAAGCATGTTATTACACATTTGTGCCAAAACATAGAATGTCCACCTTAAGAGTGAGCCATAATGTAAACTGTGGACTATGGGTAACTATGATATGTCAGTGTAGGGTCATCAGTTCTAACAAATGAATCCCTCTGGTGAGTGAAGTTGATATTGGAGTTGGCTATGCAGGTCTGAGAGCAGAGTTACATGAAAATTCTTGGTACTTTCTGCTCAATTTTGCTGAGCCCTTAACCTGCTCTAAAAAAGTTAAATCTAAATTACAAAGTTAAAAAAATCAACATCTTATATTCTTCTCCTAAGAGAATAGCCAGTCTTTTTAAGATCCATCATAATTGACTGCACCCTAAATGCAGTCAGTCTATATTCATGGATTTGTGGCCTTGGCCTGATACCAGACTCAAGCTTCAGCCACATCTTGAAGACAGTTAGTAGGAACCGCCAGAGAGCAAGTATGTGCAGTGGAGAGGCGAGCAGGCTAACTAGGGAGTTGACACCCTGCGACTGTTCAACTAGTTAATGGCCTTTCTCTGGAGTTCTATTTGAGTATAATATTTCTAAGATACTTAATGAATGCAAATTAAAATGTAATAAGAATAAGTTGTACTGAAAAACTTAAAAAAAAGGGAACTCAAATTTTCAGATAAAACTAATCAGGTTCATCAAGATGGAAAGAAAGCTGGTTTTGATTCACCCGTCAGTTGGAAGAGACTTTCTAAGAGGCAAATCTCTTACTTTCTTATCTTATTTTAAATTCTTTCCTGAGTCTCCCCACTTCCTAAGAATCTTCTAACAAAGTGAAAGTTCCTAATCTTTTACGATCCAGGAAAAATAAAAGAAATATGTTGCAAGGTTATTTAGGATTTGATTCCGATGTCCAGAGTTCAGAAATGACTGCTGGCAAGTCACTATAATCTTTGAGAGACAGAGGAACCGTTGGAGGTGTTACAGATTCAGCGAGAATTAGAGCTGTTAGTTCTTTATTGAATGCCTAAATTAGCACTTCACACAATCATGCCATTAGAGATTTGGGAGAAATCTGAGATATCCCCTAAATTTATTCTCTTTACATGAAGGAATGTGGAAATGAGATGAACCCAGATACCCTGCCTTATTATTATATAGTCATAATGCCTTTTTAATGCTGTAATATACATTTAAATAGTAATATGCTTTTAATTCCATATATACATTTAAATAGTGCAATGTATTATTTTTCAATCATTTTTTATAAAATATATAATTGTACAATATCAAAAATTTAATTAGTGGGCTTATTTCAGCCATATACAAACTTTTTAAACCACAGACTATAAAGTGGTGCCTGTATGCCTCAGTCAGTTAAGCATCTGGCTCTTGTTTGATCTCACAGTTTCATGAGTTCAAATCCCATATCAGACACTAATGGACAGTGCAGAGCCTGCTTAGGATGTGCTCTCTCTTTCTCTACTCCTTCCCTACTCATGCTATCTCTGTCTCTCTCAAAAATAAATAAATAAATTTTAAAAATCAGAGAGTGGACATCCCTATTGTGTCCCTGAAGAAAGCTCTCAGTTTTTCTCCATTGAGGATGATATTACTTGTGGGCTTTTCATATATGGCTTTTGTAATGTTAAGGTATGTTCCTTCTATCCCAACTTTATTGAGGATTTTTATTAAGAAAGATACTATATTTTGTTAAATGCTTTTTCTGCATCTACTGACAGGATCATATGGTTTTTATCCTTTGTTCTATTAATGTGATGTATCACATTGATTGATTAGCAAATTCTGAACCAGCCCTGCAGCCCAGGAATGAATCCCACTTGATCATGGCAAATAATTGTTTTAATATACTGTTAAATTCAATTTGCTAGTATCTTATTGAGAATTTCTGCACCCATGTTCATCAGGGGTATTGGCCTATAATTCTCCTTTTTAGTGGGCTCTCTGTCTGGTTTGAGAATTAAGGTAATGCTGGCTTCATAGAATGAATCCAGAAACTTTTCCTTTCATTTCTATTTTTTGGAACAGCTTGAGAAGGATAGGTATTAACTCTGCTTTAAACATCTGGTAGAACTCCTCTGGAAAGCCATCTAGCCCAGAACTCTTATTTGTTGGGAGAGTTCTGATAACTGATCCAATTTCTTCACTGGTTATGGGTCTGTTCAAATTTTTTATTTCTTCCCATTTGAGTTTTGATAGTGTGTGAGTGTCTAGTAATTTGTCCATTTCTTCTAGGTTGTCCAGTTTGTTGGCATATAATTTTTCATAGTATTCTCTAATAATTGTATTTCTGTGCTGTTTCTTGTGATCTCTCCTCTTTTGTTTGTGATTTTATCTATTTGGGTTCTCTTTTCTATTTGAGAAGTCTGGCTAGAGGGTTATCTACTTTGTTTATTTTTTCAAAAAAATAGCTTTAAGACCCATTGATTTGTTCTAGTGTTTTTGTGGATTCTATATTGTTTATTTCTGCTCTAATATTTATTAGTTCTTTTGCTGGCTTTGGGGAAGTCCTAGCCTCAGCAATCAGGCAACAAAATGAAATAAAAAGCATCCGAATTGGCAAAGAAGTCAAACTTTCACTTTTTAAGATGACATGATACTCTACATGGAAAACCCAAGAGATTCCATCAAAACACTGCTAGAAGTGGTACATGAATTCAGCAAAGTCGTAGGATGTAAAACCAATATACAAAAATTGGTTGCATTTCTATATACCAATAATGAAGTAACAGAATGAGAAATCAAGAAATCACTCTCACTTACAATTGCACCAGGAAACATAAAATACCTAGAAATAAACCAAACCAAAGATGTAAAAGAACTATATGCCAAAAACTATAGAAAACTTATGAAAGAAATTGAAGAAGGCACAAAAAATTGAAAAACATTCCATGCTCATGGACTGGAAGAATAAATATTGTTAAAATGTCATTATTACCCAAAGCAATCCACATATTCAATGCAATCCCAATCAAAACTGCACAGCATTCTTCTTAAAGCTAGAACAAACAATCCTAAAATTTGTATGAAACCACAAAAGACCCCAAATAGCCAAAGTAATGTTGAATAAGAAAACCAAAGCAGGAGGCATCACAATCCCAGATTTTAGCCTCTACTACAAAGCTGTCATCATCAAGACAGTATTGGCACAAAAACAGACACATAAGCCAATGGAATAGAATAGAGAACCCAGAATTGGACCCACACATATTTGGCCAGCTAATCTTTGACAAAGCAGAAAAGTATCCAATGGAAAAAAGACAGTCTCTTTACTAAATGGCACTAGGAGAACTGGACAGCAACATGCAGAATAAAATTTCTTACACCACACACACACAAAACCCAAAATGGATAAAAGACCTAGATGTGAGTTAGGAAACTATCAAAACCCTAGAGAAGAAAACAGGCAGTAACCTCATTGACCTCAGCCACAGCAATTCTCCTAAGGCAAGGGAAATAAAAACAAAAATGAACTAGTGGGGCCTCATCAAGATAAAAAGCCTATGCACTACAAAAAACAAAAAACAAAAAAAACAATCAACAAAATTAAAAGGCAATTGACGGAATGGGAGAATATATTTGCAAATGATATATTGGATAATGGCTTAGTATCCAAAATCTATAAAGAACTTACCAAACTCAACAGCTGAAAAACAAATAATCCAGTGAAGAAATGGGCAAAAGATGTGAATAAATACTTTTCCAAAGAAGGTATCCAGATGGATAACAGACACATGAAAAAATGCTCATCACCAGGAAATACAAATCAAAACCACACTGAGATACCCTCTCACACCCGTCAGAGTGGCTAAAATTAACAATCTAGGAAACAAAAGATATTGGTGAGGATATGGGAAAACAGGAACCCTCATGCACTACTGGTGGGAGTGTAAACTGGTGTCGCCCCTCTGGGAAACAGTGTGGAAGTTCCTCAAAAATTTAAAAATAGAACTACTAGAAACTTTTTAAAAATATAATTTATTGTCAAATTGGCTTACAAAAAACACCCAGTGTTCATCCCACCAAGTGCCCTCCTCAATGCCCATCAACCATTTTCTGCCTTCTCCCACCCTTCCACCCACCCTCAGTTTGTTATTTGTATTTAAGAGTCTCTTGTGGTTTCCCCTCCTCCCTCTCTGTAACTATTTTTTCTCATTCCCCTCCCCATTGTCTTCTGCTAAGTTTCTCAAGATCCACATATGAGTAAAAACATCTGTCCTTCTCTGACTGACTTATTTCACTCAGCATACCCTCCAGTTCCATCCAAGTTGCTGCAAATGGCCCGATTTCATCCTCCCTCATTGCCAACTAGTATTCCGTTGTATATCTAATCTACGTCTTCTTTACCCATTTATCAGTTGATGGACCTTTAGGTTCTTTCCATAATTTCATTATTGTTGAAAGTGTTGCTGTAAATATTAACAGAAGGCCATGGGGGAAGGGAAGGGGAAAAATAGTTTCAAACAGACAGGGAGGCAAACCGTTGGAGACTCCTAAATACAGAGAACAAACTGAGAGTGCATGGGAGGACAGGGGAGAGGGGAAAATAGGTGAAGGGCATTGAGGAAGGCACTTGCTGGGATGAGCACTAGGCGTAGTTATGTAGCAATGAATCATGGGAATCTACCCCTTACACCAAGAGCACACTGTATACACTGTATGTTAGCTAACTTGACAATAAATCATATTAAAAAATAAGTAAAATAAAAAGACAAAAAAGTCAATCAATCACCCACACAATATAGGAACTAAACATGTCACACCTCTAGGGTGTTGTGTGGTGAAATATTTTAATATTAGGAGTAGGGAACACCAATTTGTCAGCAGCAATTTTTTGAGAAGCAGAATTAATTCTATTAAGCCACCAGAGTACTACACAATGCACGGTGCTAATTACCGAACTGAAAGAGATTATGTTATTTTCAGACAGGCCTAATAACTCTCTTAGGACAGCAAGTAAAAAAGTCTAGGTCTGTGCTTGAAGTCGCTTCCTGAGTAAAATGAGATTCTGGTGGGAAAGTCTAGTGCCACAAAAATGTCAGTCACGAATTATTGTTGAATTCCTTGACATCAGCAGAACATTGCAGACACAAAAGTTGAACTAAGGCTCAAATTGTCGATGTGATAAGATAGAAGGGGTGTCTGTAATCTGGCAAGCTGTTGAAGGCACTGAAAACACTAAAAGTCTATCTAAAAACAGATGTATTTGTAAATTATTTTTGAGATAGTGGCGAATCACCTTCATTATCTGCCTCTTCTGAAACTTTTTTTATGGAAAGTAAAATGCTCACTTGAATTGACCCATTTAAGCTGAGAAGTTATGATGATTCAGTTCTGATGATTATAGTCATTCTACATTTCACCAGGTAAAGTAACGCTACTTTTCTGCCAGGGCTGAATAAGGGACATAGCAAATGCTAGAGCAGAAATTGTCATCAAATTTTGTAACAGTGATAAGTATGTTTTTTCCTTTGTTAGTGATTTGGTATTTTCAGAGGTTATTTATATTTTTCATTTCATTACTCTTCATTTCAAAAAATATCTATGTGTCTACTGTGTGCAAACCACTGAATGAGATCTGAGGCCAGTAAGATACAAATGATACAGACTGCCTCTCAGAATCTTGTTTTTAACACAGAGATATCTTTCAACTAATTTCTATTATATATATATTACATTTCATATATACATTATATATTATATTTCTGGGTTATGTAGAAATTATATCATATATTATGCATATAAATGAATGGTCACGAATCTTACAATAATCATTTCTTTTACAAATAAGAAGATTTGAAAGAATAGGCAGTTGTAACAAGTCCATAGATTTCCCTCCATCCTTGTGCTATGCCCACATTTCAGACAACTATGACCTGTTGCCTGGATCGTTTGTGATGTCTTCCTAAAAGCTAACCAGCCATCACATGCACATGATGCCACCTGTTGTCACCCAGGTGGGATCAGTAATCTTCCCATATCAAAACATGATATTAATTCTCTTCTAGTGGTTCTCTATTGCTCTCTGAATAGGACAAAAAATTCCTTCGTAAATCAACAAGGCACATAAAATCTGAATCATACATATTTCTCTTTTTAAAAATTTTATTTATTTATTTTGAGAAAGGAAAAAGCATGAGTGGAGGAGGGGCAGAGAGAGAGAGAGAGAGAGAGAGAGAGAGAGAGAGAATCCTAAGCACGCTTTGCACTGTCAGCACAGAGCCTAATACAGGGCTTGAACCCATGACCTGTGAGATCATGACATGAGCTGAAGTAGGACACTCAACCAGCTGAGCCACTCAGGCACCCCTGGCTAACACATATTTCGAAAGAAGTATTTCTCTGAATTCCCTCAAAACACCTCTGTTCAAACTTTGGCCTTGTGGAAATATTTATATTTTTTCTGCCCTGGGAACTTTCTCTGTGGGGAGCCACTGACCATTCTCTCTCAATTCCTATCATCCTTTCAAGTTTTGAATTCAATAGTGCTTCCTCAAAAAAGCCTTTTTCTTACTTCAGACCTTGGATTAGACCAACTTATCATGGGTACTACCACAGTATCTTTGATTTCCTCTAAAGCCTTTATTAAATAGCAATTATGTACCAGGCCTCATTCTAGGAGCTTGGAATATATCAGTAAACAAAAACAAAGAAATCTCTGCCCCTGTGGCACTTTATTTTCAACTTGGCGTAGGCAGACAATGGACAACATATTAATCATAAAAGCAGTATACTAGAAGGTAATAATGACAAAAACTAAAGCAGGGAAAGCTAGCAATAAACATACCCTGATGGATGGAGAGATTGCAGTTTTACTTATTTATTTCTTAAATGTTTATTTATTTACTTTTGAGAGAGAGGGAGATGAGCAGAGGAGGGGCAAAGAGAGATAACCCCAAACAGTTTCCATGCTCAACAGGGAGCCTGACTTGGTGCTCTGTCTTATGACTGTGAGATCATGACCTGAGCTGAAATTATGAGTCTGACGCTTAAGTGACTGAGCCACCCAAGTGCCCCAAGATTGCAATTTTAAATAGAGAGCCTGCCACTGCCTTCCTTGAGAAGATAGCATTTGGACAAAGATCTAAGGAGTGACATAGGCTCTGCCATGCAGATATTTAGGGGGAGAACAATCCAGAAGAGGAAATAGCCAGAGCAAAGACCCTAAGTGGAAAAGTACCTTCTGTGCTTAAGAAACACCAAAAAGACTAATGTAGCTGAGGCTGAGTGTGCAATGGGGAGAGTGCCAAGAAATCAGTCCCTTGTGGCTGGCAGACAGAGTACTTAGGGCCTCAAAGATATAACTTTGTCTTCTACCCTATGTGAAATAGAGGGCCATTAGAGGGCTTAGAGCAGGGCAGTGACATAATGTAATTTATGTTTCAAAAGGACCACAAATATGGAAGATAAGGGCAAGTGTGGAATCAGGGAAACCAGTCTAGAAGACCATTGCAATAATCCTCGCAGAGAGATGGTGGTGGTTGGATTTAGGGTGTTTGCAGAAGACTGGGTAAGAAGTATGGCAGAGCTGATAGGATTTCTTGATGTATTGGATGTGGACTGTGGATGTGGAATGTCAAGGCCATTTCCAAGTTTTTGGTCAAGTGACAACTGAAAACGTGAGTTGTCATCAACTGATGTAGAAAGATTGTTGAAGGAATAGTTTGCAGGGACTGAAGAGGGAGCAGCAGTGGGAAATCAAAAGTTTAGTTTAGAATATATTGACTTTCAGGTGTCAGTAAGTCCATTTCCAAACCTGCTATAAGGCAATTGCTGGTTTCTAGTCTGAAGACTATAAATTCCTTGAAGACTAGAACTTTGTCATTTCTCTGACACCTAGAACAGGGCTGGCTTGCAGAGTAAAAACTCAATAAATATGTATTGAATGGATAAGTAAATTGATAAATGAATAAATGAATGAATGGGTGTTGCCTAAAATTAGTGAATTGGTGAGTCAGATTTAAAATCTCAGCGATCTAAAATCTCTAGAGGTGCTTTTTTGTACAGAATATAAGAAGAAATTTAACATTTGCAATTTATATTTTGTGGTGATTGAAATATGTTAATATTGAAACATTTATATTTTACTTTTATTCATCAAATAGGAATGATTTTAATTTGAAACTATGGAAGCCTCATTAACTTTTAGAGAAGACTAAAACGTTAAAACAATTATTTACTTAATACTCTTACAATTTGAGATAATTTATATTATTTCCAAATCTTAGCCATGGTGAGAAGTTTACGTAATGAGTTGCATTTTTACAGATTTTTGGGCCTATAGCATAAATTTTTTTATTGTAGTAATAATAAAACGTGATTTCAAATATCAGGCAATGAAGTAATAAGCATTGAGGAAGGCACATGTTGGGAGGAGAACTGGGTGTTGTATGGAAACCAATTTGACAATAAATTATATTATTAAAAAAAGAAAAAGAAAAAAATTATCAGGCAATGTAACTGGTATAGTCAATGACCCAAAGACAACATAAAAATAAATTATCTCATTAGGAAATATTTTTCTCCTTCCTTAAACAGATCATATTTTGAAAATATGCTACTTGTTTATGTTAGAAAGTGCTATATCATCCCCTATATAGTCTTTCTTCCTTTCTTCTGCCCAAGGAAGAAGAAAAAATCATGAAAGCCCTGTCCTCTATTCCCTATCTTTTATATTTGTTGACAGTTGAAAAGGTTTACCTCTTGACAACTCCTACAAAATGTCCTTCTCTCATCCATACACATATTTTAAATTTTCACAGTGGGAAAGGAAAGAAAGAGAAAGAAGAAAGAAAGAAGAAAGAAAGAAAGAAAGAAAGAAAGAAAGAAAGAAAGAAAGAAAGAAAGAAAGAAAGAAAGAAAGAGAAAGAAAGAAAGAAAGAAGAAGAAGAAGAAGAAGAAGAAGAAGAAGAAGAAGAAGAAGAAGAAGAAGAAGAAGAAGAAGAAGAAAGGAAGGAAGGAAGGAAGGAAGGAAGGAAGGAAGGAAGGAAGGAAGGAAGGAAGGAAGGAAGGAAGAGAAAGAGAAAGGAAGAAAAGTACAGTTTCCTGACTCAGTCGTGCCCTTGTGTTGCATTGAGTCTGTGTATTAGCACCTCCCATACTTTTTCTCCTGCTGAATCCCATTCACACCCCTAGTCAGATGCTCCACATTCAGAGAGCCCTCCTTAGTATCCTTTCATCCATATTGTTCTAATCATATGCAGGGAGATGGCATATTTTATATGTATCATCCTCTATCATATTTGCCTACTGACATGTTAGTCTTCTCCATTAGATTGCAGATTATCAAAGGTATGAGTCTTTTTTTTTTTTTATTCAGTCCCTGGTGTGTTTCAGTAAATGAGCAATATGTCTGTTGAGATGAACTCCTACCCAAAGCCATTTTGTACACACTGGTTAACTTTTATCGAACTTCAAAGGCCTTAAAAAATATGTCTCCTATGGAAGCCTATGTTTCCAAAGCTGTGTTGTCTTTGTAAATGTTGGTGAATCTTTAACTAGGGTCCAACACTGAATCAGAGCCTACATTTTTTTTTAACTTATAACCCTATATATGCTCTTTGCACACTGACGGGTCATCACTATGTCTCTGAAACTTGGCATAAGTCACCGAAAGAAAGGCATTACAGAGGGAAGCACTATAGTGTTGAGAAAGGGAACAACCTTCCAACAGAGCAAAATCTGGAGCTGAGATCTGGCAAAATTGTTAACAGAATGCATTGCCAAGGATCTCTCATACTCCAAGTTTGCCTTGCATTTTGATGTATGGCCCATGAACTTCCATAATGATAGGACTTCCATGGCACAGTAATCGTCTCATTTTGCTCTCATCCTCCTCACAGTAGGTGGCAGTGGCGGAACACGATGATAACAGTATTCCCAAGGAGAACGTTAGTTCTATTTGGGGATGAATGCCACATGCAATGTTCATCAGACAGCTAAAAGGGCACCATCTTGGGATGGATGGAAGGCTGCAATTCCACAGAACGAGGTTCAGCAGTCAGACCTTGACTGAGCACAGGTGGAGATATAACCTGACATCAACAAAAAGACTAGGTGTCCATTTTTCTTCTCATCAGCCTTGCTGCATGAAGGTATGCCCACAAGCCCACAATATTATTACAATGTAAATGTGGAGTATTAGTCAAGGTCTCTAAACAAGAAACCACCTAGTTTTGAGGAAAATTGATTCTGGTTTATTCTTTACCATTCTATGAGATGCTTTCTGGAATTTAACTTAGTATTAACAGGATCCATTTATATACCCCACAGTAGAGAACTTCAATCTTTACCTAGGTCCAGTCTCACAGCCACACCCAAATTTAAAGCCAAACATCCTTATCTGTCTGTTTTTTCCCATTATGTGCAGAAACAACAACAAAACCCATGTCTGATGTATTATAAACATAACTGTGAGAGCAAATAAAGTAACACTGTCCCTGACTGGTTGATATGTAGTCTGCTTAATAATACACAAATAAGAAAACAAAATCATTACGCCTCTGAAGTGTTTGCATTATGCTCTCATGCTCTTAATTTTCATAAAATCTGGTTTCATAAGGAAGGTAATCATTTCATTCTACTTATTTTTTGATCCACTATTGTCTCTCCTCTCAATAAGGTGACCAACAGAAGGAAAAATAAACAACCTTCTTATCAACAGCAGACACATTTAATATTTGGAGGTAAATATATGTATGCAGGTGAACACATAATAAAATACATTGAATAAACAGGTAAAGTAAGTCTCCATGGAAAGAATAAAAGACGAATCTGGGTAATGCTCATATCAGAACAGTGCACCGCATTTAGAATTCAAAGATTCTGTTTGATTGCATAAAGCATTGTATTTTTTTAACTACTAGAACAAACTGCGAGTTTTATCTTCCTAGAGTGTTGCAAGGAGCAGGCTACTTGTAGCAGTTGGATATCGGTAGGCACAGATACAGATATATACATATGTAGACACAGAGGCAGATGTACATACTGGCAGGTAGATACCTACCTTAATTGTAGTCGTGTGTGCTCCAGGGTATTCTTTTTCTTCCAGTGTTGACCATCTTTCTATAAATTTGGATACCAGGGAATCATCATAGTCCACTATCTGAAATCCAGAGACGTTTGCGCCTCCAAACTGAATTTTTAATAGGTCTCCATCAGTAAAACCCTAGAAGGGGAGCACATGTATGTCAGGCTTTCTGTTAAGAATCAAAGAGAACATTTACAAAGTAACCTACACATTGTGGTTTTACAAATGTCAAAGAGCACATCAAAAGCTTATAGGAAATGTTTCATGCATTTCTCAGACAGTACTCTGCTCCAGTACCTGCTACCATTTTGGATTCACACTAGATCCTTAATCAATGAATGTTTAGTGGTTGTACTCACATAAAAGTTCTCCATTTGAGAAATCTTCCATGGATAAGGACTGGCTTTATTTATTGACTCTACAACAAACCACTACCACATGGTTACAGATACTTAATATAAAGCTAGTTTTCTAAGAGTTACAACATTATGAGCAAGTTAGTCCTATTTAAATTGTTCATTCTCTCAGGTGATGAAACATCTTTAAAATGGGAATGGAAAATACTAAATGCCTAGTCATTATTTGAGAAGTCAAACAATTTCATATTAAGTACGAAACTTAATTTTATAAAATGTATTAAATTTTAAAAATCAATCTCTTGCATTACTAGAATGAATTCAGTCATTACTAAAACTACTATGTGGTATTAATTGATTGGTCAAATTTGGTTGATTTCAAATTTTTTGCTGTTGTAAATTCTATCTCAGTTTGAGAGGATTCGCTCAAAGATGAAATCATAAGATGAAATCACAATTTTAACAAATCACAATTATAACTATTTTCACCTTATACGTTTACTCCTTATTATTGTGCAAAGGATTGAAAATATCCCTGAATCCAAAATATAGGAGAATCTTATCTTTGTTATTGACATTAAAATATATTTTAATATATTTGTGTAAAGAAGGATAATTACTTTGTTATTGGCTCATAATTTTGATTTTTCTTTTTATCAAAATAATGCAAACAGTACAAAGAATGTATATAATGAAAGTCACAGATTCTCTGCTCTGACCCACTCTGTTAAGCTACTTCAAAACAATCAATTTCAGTACGTTTGTTTTTCATATATTTATCTCCATACTTCTGGATGACATATGTTTTCTTTTTTTTTTAATTCTTAGGGGCACCTGGGTGGCTCAGTCGGTTGAGCGTCTGACTTCAGCTCAGGTCATGATCTCACAGTTTGTGGGTTCGACCCCCGCATGGGGCTCTGTGCTGGCAGCTCAGAGCCTGGAGCCTGTTTCCGATTCTGTGTGTGTGTCTCTCTCTCTGCCCCTCCCCTGCTCATGATCTGTCTGTCAAAAATAAATAAATGTCTAAAAAATTTTAATGTTTCTTTGTTTATTTATTTAGAAAGTAGGAGTGGGGAAGCGGCAGAAAGAGAGAGACACACAGAATCCAAAACAGGCTCCAGTCTCTGAGCTGTCAGCACAGAGCCCGACGTGGGCTCAAGCCCACAAACTGTGAAATCATGACCTGAGCTGAAGTCAGCTTAACTGACCGAGCCACCCAGGCACCCCCCACATATGTTTTCTTAATTTATCTATTTTAGACATTTTTTATTGAGTTTTTGCTGATGTCAAATGAGTATGCAATTCATTCACATTTACCTCCTCACCCATTTTCACATTCATGGTTTTCATATTTGCAATTCTGTTATTTAGAGCAAAACCAAATAATGTGCTGGGCCTACATTTTCCTTCTTGAAAAGTATTTCATTCTCATGTTAATAATTGCTTTAGTTTTTCACTACCATAGCTTTCTATATATCTATCTTTAGTTTTTCCCAGTTGCTCCATGAGAACTTTTCATGTTTATATTAGTAAATCTTTCCATTTTAAAATAACATATTCCAACATATCAAGTAATGTTTCTCTTTTTTCCTGAATATTGAATTTACAGAAGAACTTCTTAAATGCTGTGATCTGAATTGGCTCCTCTTTCCATGTTTTCCGCAATATTACCCTCGAGTGTCCCTTCACCATGTTTCTGGCTAGTTCTAAATCTGGTCGCCTTGATTATTATTCTTTCATGTTTTATTCTCTTCTTCCAGAGCCCTCAATTGTTCCCTGAGACATGAGAGGTAAATTTCTTGAGACACTGAATGTCTCAAAATATATTTATTTTTCTCTGACAGTTGATTAGTATTTTGGGTAGGTACAGAATTTTAAGTTCAAATTCTCATAATCTGAGGACATTGTTCCTCTGACTTTTATTGTTTCTAATGAAAAACACAATGTCATTATTTCTAATTATTTTTTGTAAGTGACCTGCTTTGTACACCTCTGCCTCCACCTCCCACTTGTTCAAAATCTTTAAGATCTATCTTTCCCTGGAATTTCATGATGACATCTTCTTTGAAATATGAAAGAAGTCTCCTTTCTTTCATTGTTTTCTGTACTCAATGGGCACATTTGTATCATCCAGTACTGGGAATTTTTCTGAATGTTCTTTAACAATTTCTTACCTATGTTTTCACTACTCTGTCTTTCCAGAATGCCTATTATTAACATATTGTAACTTTTTGAATAAATGACTAAGCCCCTTTAAGGGTTCCCCTGCACTTCCTATGCCATTGTCATTTTGTTACATAAGCAGGAAGATTATTCTTAGCCTTATCTTCACCGTCACATAGTTTTGCTTGTTATTTTAGAAAAAAATAAGTTAGCATACAATAGCTCTTTCATATTCTCTGAGGTTTTTTTTCATAATGTACTCTTTCTCTTCTTTTTGGATAATACATAGTTTCTTATTTTTCTGCAGATCTCCATTATAATTTTAAACATTTTTCTTGTGTTTTCTGCCTGCCCTGTTTTTATTTATTTATTCATTTATGTGTTTGTCTGTTTTGTATTACATCTTTCATGCCCAGACTATTCTCAAATGCCTAGTTCTGTTTGGGTATTTAAGAGTAAGACAATAAAAAAAATATTGGAATTTCCATGTTCATGGAACGTGTCCCTGATAAATGTGCTTCATTGTAAGGCACACAGGCAGGGAGGGATGGGTGGATGGCTGTACTTTCTGTCCGTATCTGTGGGTTGAGGAATGAGAACTAGATCTCTTTATGACCACTTCTTCATCACATTATGTACAAATCATCCTCTTAAGTGCTGTATCAAGAACTTAATCACAATCTGTGTCTTAGGAGTCTAATCAAGCATTCACCAATTCCTGAGGAATTTAATCAATAATGGTATCTAAGGGCTTTACTATCTTGTGTAACTACCACCGTTAACACTCATCACATACTGGAAATGGAAAAGGGGACATTTCCAATCAAGATTTTGGAAGATGAAAGCACTTCCAGTCAGAATGGCTTCTTCCATTGGAAATGTCAGCAAAATTTTCAAATGGCTTCTCAATTCTCAGAAACCACAGCTTTCCTCAGATTTTTAACTTACTGATTCACTAGAAGTTCCATATGTTGAGGATACCAAGTATTCAGAAAAGGAGGAACAGAATTTGAATTCAGATAAAGTATTAGGTACTTTTCTCCCTAGAAGCATGACAGCAGCATGAACTTGTTTTTGATTTTTTTTTTTAAATCTTTTTACTTTGGTCATTCATACATTTATTTCCTCTTTCATAGCATCAGATATCAACTCTCAAATTGATGAGCCACCTTCTGTCATTATTTCTCGATGTTCCAATATAATCTTCTCCATCTGGACATTTTTAAAGATCACGGCTTTCAATGTGGCTCTGTGTTGTTCATCAAATGGCACAATTCACATAGCGGACTGACTGTCCAGGCTGTTCCCTGCACAGAATGTGGTTCTGAAGAGAGTGAATACAGTTTCATCTACTTTAACCCTTGCTGCTCTGGTGGGAAGTCATTTAGGATCTGTAATAGCATATGAATGGGTAAGTTCTGATGAATTTTATTGTGGTTAGCCATTTCAGGGGCAAACATAATTTTTATCTCAACAACCAACTTCTAGCAATAGCATATAAGTTTGAGATTTAATATTTTAAATCATTGGGACCACCTTTTAGTGAAAACAGTATTTATCAGTTGTGAGGTGGTTTTTTTCCCCATCATTATTAGAAATAATGTCTTCTGATATAACAATTTGATATTCCAGAAACCATGAAACAAATCTACATTTGTGCAGATATGACAACTTTTCAGAGCTCTATTATGCTACTTAGAATAAGCTCCTATTTTTCCCCTCCTTTCCTCACTATTTTCCAGAGGTTGGGGAAGGTGGTATTCTCAATTAAGTAAGATTATATTTATTTAAAGAACACAAACCTTTGCAATGATAAAGTCTTAGCTCATTTTACTGCTGATCTGAAATCTATTTTGAAAAAAAAGTCTAATGATAATTCCAAGTTAGTTCTGATTATATTTAAGAGAGGGAGATGCAATTAACCACTTGGATGTTCAGTATAATCATAATCTGACAGAAATCCCGATGAAAAAGTTACCAGCTATAAGAATTCAGTTTCACTGTGTTCCCTACATAGGAAGTAGATAATCAGAAATAAATAATGTGTAATATATTCATATTCTTGACATTTCCAGCTTTAATTTTCACTGAGGTATTCTCCTGGATGTGCATGTATTTCAAATATTATATATACTAAAAGTTTAAAGGAATGAATACAAGTAAAAAATGTATAAAACAGTGACAATGAAAAACAAGAGAAAACTTGAATCATTTAGCTTTGTATATTTTTAAAAGCTTTTCCATAGCTAATTTTGCTTTTTAAGCATATTGATATATGCTTTGACAATTTATAACCTTGTGGAATCTTGTTCTGTAATTTCTTACATAATTTATAGTAGGAGATTTATTAGAAAATATAAAGTAGGAAATAAATCTAAAACAAAAAATTCAGAAAAATATCATCACTTCTAATCAATCAATATAATCAAAATATGTTTTTAAAAATACCACTGATAAATACTGATCATTCACAACTATTTCATAATTAATAAACATTTCTATTAAAATAGTATATATCAATTAATTCACCTACCAGATTCGCAATGATATAATGGTAACCTTTAACATGTTTTCCAATGGTAATAACCTAACAAAGATAAAGAAACCATTATTTAATAAATGCAAATAATATAAATGCAAAATTATTGATTCCATGACCCAAATGAGAAATAAAAAGGAGTTTTATCTACTAAGTTTTGTGATATTCTATGATGAGTCATATTTGACTACATATAATTATCACATCCAGAGACTATTTCTCTCAGAAAAAGGTAACAATACAATTTAGTGCTTTATTAATGCTATCTTTCAAGAAGTTAATAACTAAACAGACATAATCACCTCAGGTTTGTCAACAGTGAAAATAAGATCATAAGATCTTAAGAAATATAAAATTTAAAACATGTATGAATCCATAATAGGTCATAATTTTATTCCTACAAAAGTTATTTTTTCATTAAACAAACTGCTGAAGCCAACATCTGAGATTTTATATTCACACATTGATACTCGAATTTATGGAAGTACATAAATTAAAAAATATTAATAAGTATATAAAATAATTATTCAATGAATATATAAAATAATATTCCTATCTTAAGAATCTTGAAATGCTTATAATTTAGTTCCAATTAACATAATTATTTCCAGCTTGATGCAGCAAAGTATCAGAGAAGCGAATCTTTCTCCACAAATCTAAGTCAAAATCAATGGTTAAATGAAAAACATCATGGACAAGTGGTCATTTTGGTAATGCACATGACAGTTTGGGACATTACTGAATCAGTGTGATATTTTACTGATCTATATCAATTGAAGAGAGTAGAATTTGGTAAAATGGTCATGCTGTTGTCCTAGTACTTAGATATGCAGATGTAATTTTTATTTTTAAGAAAACTGTCACATCAATGGAAAGCATGAACTACCCAGGCTATGGACAAACATTCAAACCATGAGCTTATTTGTCTGATTAAACAGTTTTTGTGGCTTCCAGCATTCAGAGACCAAATCCTTAATTCAAGCTGCAAAGTCCAATGATCTTGCAACTTTCTCCAGGCTTTTGCCACTCTTTATACTGGAACTTCATTGCCCCCCTTTTAAAGTATTTTTGTCACAAAGCGTTTCTTTCCATCATCTCAGGGCTTTATATATTCTATTTCCTCCGCTTGGAAAGCTCTTACCACTACCATATCATTTGTCTTATTAATGCTACAAGCACAAAGAATCTCAGCCCAATGTTACCTCCTGGGAGTTGACTTCTCTGACCTTCTCTTATCCCAGACAAAGTCAGGTGCTTCAAAGTAATGCATTTAGTTAAAGAACAAGGGCAAAATCCTAGGAAGGATTCCACCAAATGCCCCTTTGAGGTTAAGTGATAGCTATTTGGAAGGGAGTTAGGGCTTGTATTATTTTTTAACCTATTTTTAGGTAAACCAAATCATCTTTTCCAAGAAAATGAACCCTCTGTATTGAAAGAAAAGATGCCCTTTTGGATGAAAAATATATTAATTAGCATCACTTGAATTGAGTTGATTATGTCCCTCATATTTTCAACTGACATCTGTTGATTCTCCTGACTATTCATTCTACTTTCTGATTCATGCATGTCTTTCTTCTGGGAACAAAACAAAACAAAATAAAATGTATAAATGATGCTACCAGTAGCCCTTACTTGAGTTAAGTGTTCACTGAGAAAAAGGGGGCGATATAAAAATTTACTAACACTGCCTCTACATAGGAATTAGTGCTGGCCATACTAACTCGCATTTTTGCTTTACAATAATCATTAGCAGTGCACTAACAATGGCAAATTTATATTGATTTCTTAATGTTTTAGATGGATGAGTTCTTTTCCCACCTAATCACAACTAGAAATAAGTAATGCCAAGGTTACTTGAATGATAAAATTTTTTTATTGAATGATAAAACACTCATAATCAACAAAGTGATTCTCTTTATAACTTTATTATGAAGTAAAGTTTCATCACCTCTGTTCTCTTATATGTATATTGGTAGACTGAATAAGTAAATAGTGTTTCCTTTTCTTGAAATGGACTTCAACCTCAGTTTTTGCTTGGTAAACTCTCTTCCCCAAAGGCATTCCATGATCTCTTAATCTAAATTTTTCTGATGCTTTTCATAGCATCCTGTTCTTCTCATTTGTCATTTATACCATTATTATAATCATACATTAATTTCTTTAAATAGATCATAAATGTTCACCTTTTTAAGGTGAATACCTTAATGAAGGCAAAAACCTATTACAGTTTTGCCTGTTTTCTTTAACATTACTTTCTTGGATCTACACAGTGGCTATCTGGCAAATATTAGATACTCAAGGAAATGTACTGAATGAGCAAATAAATGAACCCAAACCAGACAACTGCTGTTGGTATGTGTGTGAACCCTTCACTGATCCTCCTACTACAGTTAAGATAGGTTTTCTCTTACATGCTCATAGATCACGTTGTTGTATAAATTGTAATACTCTAGTATGACAAGTAAAATTTGTCTTCACCTCTAAACAATGAGTTCATGGTATACATTTATATCTCCTTTCTTTAAAGTTTATTTATTTGGAGAGAGAATGAGAGAGAGAGAAACAGACAAACAGAGAATGGGGTAGGAGGGGACAGAGAGAGACGGAGAGAGAAAGAATCCCAAGCAAGCTCCACACTACCAGTGCAGAGTCTGATGTGGGACTTGGTCCTATGAACTATAAATTCATGATCTGACCTGAAGTCAAACACTTAGCCTACTGAGCCACCCAGGTGACCCAAAATACCACTCTTTCTTCCTTCTTTGCATCTCTCATTCTAGACACAGAGGATGTCTTAAATAAATTTTGCTGAATGATCCAATTGATGGCTGTACACACTCATTTAATACATTCAAAAGTGTCTTATGAAAATGCAAATAATATAGATGTGCAAAATCTCTGTACATCTTGAATGGATGTCCATATAGATATTTATTTAATCATCATATATTTGTTTCAAAATATTGCATTCTATATATTTCCAATTTCTCTTGCAGTTTCTTTCTTCTAGTTTTGGAAATAATTATTTTCAAAAAGGCATTCACCAACATTTATTATGATGAGTCACGAATACATAAATTCTTTAAACAAAAGACTAATGACTATTATTAAAATTCAGTTTTAATGAGAATCTCCTATGAAATTCAAATGAGTTGTTGAGATTCACATTTGAACAAGAGGCCTTCAGGTTAAAAACAACCCTAAATTCATCTCCTGAGACAGGAATCAAGATTTTTCTACTGAAATGTTCACCTCTCTCACATATAACATTTAGCCCTTTCTCATAACGTTAGTTTTATCCAGTTATTTAATATTTTATGTGATTTATCCATTTTGTATGTCTTAGAGCCTGTGTTATTACATATCAATTAAGGCTTCATCAACATTTATGTTTGTAAAATGCTTTGTGTTATACAAATTAGTGAATCTAATTGTGTCCTCAAAGGCTGGAAGGGCCAAGAAATGCATACTTACCTGCATACTTTTCTTCCAATCCTATAATATCCCCAGCAGCTACTACTACACAGACACACAGACACAGACACACACACACACACACACACACACACACACACACACACACCTAAAAGCTGCGAAAAGCAGCAGATACCCAGTGAAGCAAATCTTAACTTAGTAAATCATGATGATGCTTCACCAACATCCCTGGTTACTTACCCTCTCTATATGATAGATACAGTGGATATTAATTTTTAACAGTAGGATATTATGCAAGGCTGTCCTATCCCAAAAAACCTTACATGGAATCAAGGTGGTGTGGTAAGCACAGATAAAACATCCTTATGTCCAGGAAACTTCTCAGACAGCGCAAACACAGACTGAATATGACTCTCCTATATATTTTAATGCCATAGATTAATAATTTTATAGTGATATAAAATCTGCTCACCAGGAGGAAAAAATAATTCTTGGAAAAATGTATACACGCTTTTTCTGAAGACAAAGACCTATCCAGGTGACAATATAGGATTAATGTTCCATACCATACCCTAATGTTTGAATTACTCCATGTTTTGCCAAAGAATTCATGCAGCCTCAATTTCACTTATGTGGCTACTTCTTTATCTCTAAAAAGTTCAACAAGTTAAATTTCAAATTTCCAACTAAAAATATCAAAGTTTAAAGCAATGCTTATCATATAAAGAGTCAGGAATTACATATTAAAATATTTAATGATTAGTACAATGTGTCAGCGTTATTGAAGACCATCTGCTATTGCTAACTGAAGCTGGAGATAATTTAATTGATGATCTCTGCTGCATCCTACATAAACCATAAAGTAAAAATTGCTGTTCAAGCACTTCACAAAAATACATTGTAAATGCTGACATTGCATGCATATTCTATATTTGGTGCCATTAGAAAACAGAGAATAGCCAACCTGGTCTACAATGTCATTTACTTTATCCCGTTCACAGTCCAGGATGACACGTCGTTCCTTTTTTAATTCCAGATCTTGAAAAAGTGATCGGTATGTCTCATCTTTCTTGTCATTGTTAATGTTTCCCACATTGATAGCAGTCACCTGCCATTTCTTTTCAGCAGCGGAGTCCAGCACTGCCTGCAGCGTTGATAAGCCTAGGAAGGCAAAGAAAAATGATGACTGATAAAGCTACTTGAATAACTCAAAATTATGTTGTGAAATTGACGGCGAATATATTTTTAAGGCTGATATTTTTGTGCAGCTAAGGGGATGTTGACTCCTCTAAAAAGCTATGATCTTTATCAACATCAACTTATTTCCACTTCAAATCAGAAATCCTTTTATCTAAATGCTATTATTCTGATGGAAAGAGTCAAGAGTTTGGGGGTTGGTGAGCAGTCTCCCCTTCTTTCAGCTCTCTCAGCTGTCTTCTTTATCATACTACTGAAGAGTAATGTCTGTGATACTTTGGGTTAAAGTGAAATACGATGACAGTGCACACATTTTTTTCTCTTACAGAATGGAACAGACTGTTCTATTACATATGACATTCTATCATTTCAAATTAACATCCTTGAGGAGGTTGCAGACACTTTCAGGGAGAAAAGTCTACATGAGTCTCTGTGAGTACAAGAGCCAGTAATTTCAAAGAGTCTTGTTATATCCTTTCCTATTGTCTTCCAGTCAGCAATTGCTTCTCCTCAGCCTCTGTTATATCATTATTATTGTTATTGGGATTGATCCCACAGGGATTTAAATGTTCACCTCTGAACCAGATGGCAGCAGTTAGTTTTCTAGCATAAACTTGTTACATTTACTTAATCTCCCAACTTGTGAGACCAGTTTCATATTTAGTACTACCTTTGCTTATTGCATCATACAACTTACAAAATGTTATTTTTATTTTTAATAGTTCATACATTACCTCAATTTGTGAATTTATGCCTACAGTGAAATCTGGAAAAGCAACACATAAACTTGTCTTCCACATCACTTCAGCTCTTCACAGCCAACCTAATTCAACATTTCTATTAATAGTTTAATGAACACAAAATCTGGGCTCCAAAAAGAATTCAAGACTCATCACATCATCTTCCTGATTCCAGAAAAACCTGCATCTTTCTCAGAAGAATGCTGACTCCTTCCTTTCTAACAATAAAATGTGAGATTTACCTAATATGCTCTATAAATTTTATTTATGTACTAAACTTTAAGTCTATTTACTATGGCAGAATATATTTACATTCTAAGTGTTAAAAACTATAGGGGCACCTGGGTGGCTCAGTTGGTTAAACATCTGACTTCAGCTGAGGTTACGACCTCATGGAATGTAAGTTCCAGTCCCACATTCGGTTCACTGATGTCAGTGCAGAGCCCATTTCTGTTCCTCTCTCTCTCTCTGCCCCTACCCTGGCTCATGTGCTCTTTCATTCACTCTCTCTCTCTCTCTGTTTCTCTGTGTCTCTCAAAAATAAATAAACATAAAAAATGTTTTTATAAAAATAAAAAAAAAACATAGGGGTGCCTGGGTGGCTCAGTTGGTTAAGTGTTTAACTTTCGCTCAGGTCGTGATCTCACCGTCTGTGGGTTCAAGCCCCATGTCAGGCACTGTGCTAACAGCTCTGAGCCTAAAGTCTGCATCAGATTCTATATTTCCCTCTCTCTCAGCCTATCCCTCACTACTCTGTTTTTCTCTGTCTCAATAATAAATAAACATAAAAAAATTAAAAAAACATCAAAAATATTAAATGTTAAATCTATAGTACCTGGAAAACATCATTAAAAATCTCATTAACTCAACACCAGCCAAGTATACCTAAGATCATCCTAGAACACCTTGTGATACAAAATGCAAGGAAGTCCTCCGAAACTATCAGCTCTGACTCAAAGGACTTAGGAGCCAATGTAATAAAGATCACGTTAAGTAAAGATGAGGCAATTTGGGTATCAATAAGGATAACAACTGCAAAAGACTTTCAAATACATAATATATTTAAATCTATGAATATTTAATGATATGTAAATATCTTAACTACAAAACTGAAATGGGAAGAAATAGAAAACTTGAACAGACTGATGACCAGCAAAGAAATTGAATCAGTGATATTTAAATATATATATATAAATATCTGGTTGCCTTTGAGGGATACTAGGAGCTGAGTTATTCTAAAATTGCTAAATAAAGGAAGAGAGGCACATATTGTTTTGTCCTTCCTATATGAACTATACTCAGGATAATAATTAATTAAGACAGGTTTTCCTTTTTGGAAAAACTCCAGCTAATAAATAATGAAGGTATATAGATTTAGAATGACGACCATTTTGCAACACCTAGTGAATTAATGAATCAAGGTTACAATCATTAATTGCTGCTAACAACACACAAAAGGAAATGAACAGAAGTTATATGTCTCTAAATAGGAATATTCAAACCATCTGTGGAGTATTCTTGCCAAAAACGTGAACCTGAGTCTTATCAAGTTTCTAGATCTAGCTAGCAATCTATAAGGAATAGATAGCAGAGTAATACACTAAATATCATAGTGCTGCAATCATCAAATTTAACTCTCCATCATGTTATAAACCACTTAAGAGATATATTAAACAATTGGAAGATATGAACCTCATTTTATCTTGAATCAAATAAACCATGGGAAAAAATAGATGATGATATTAATGAATTATTGTTAACCTGCCTGCATATGCAAATGATATAGTGGTTATGTTGAAAACAAGAGTATTGTTTCAAAATACAAACGAAAATATGTACAGATGAAATGACATGATGGCAGGTAGTATCAGTTTCAAAGTAATTGTGAAAGTCAAAAGGATATAGATAAAACAGGATTCCTTGTATACTGGTCATTAACAAAACTGAGTTAAGAGTCTGTGGGGGTCAGGACATATGGTGGCTTAGTCGGTTAAGTGTCCTACTTCAGTTTAGGCCATGATCAATGGTTTGTGAATTCAGGCTCCACTTCAGGCTCTATGCCGACAGCTCAGAGTCTGGAGCCACTTTGGATTCTGTGTCTCCCTTTCTTTCTGCTCCTCCTCTGCTCACACACTGTCTCTCTCTCCTTCATAAATAAATAAACATACAAAAAAATTTAAAAAGAGTCCTTGGGAGTCTTCATATTATTCCATTTTTTATTTAAAATATTTCATTATGAGAGGCATCTGAGTGGCTCAGTTGATTGGGCATACAACTTCAGCTCAGGTCATGATCTCACAGCTTGTGAGTTTGAGCCCTGCATCAGGCTCTGTGCTGACAGATTGAAGCCTGCTTTGGATTCTGCGTCTCTGTCTCTCTCTGCCCACTCTTCTGCTCTTGCTCTGTCTTTCTCTTTCTTTCAAAAATAAATAAACATTAAAAATTGAAAAATATATTTCATTATGAAAATTAAAAACAAGTTATTTTTATTTCAAATTGAAAGTTCAACCATAAATTGAACTTAAAGTTAATTTTGTATTTTGGGCAAAACAACAATAAGTTTCCTCTGTATATTCTGGTACCAAAAAACAAGATATACAAGAATTTCTGAAGGAATAATTTAAACAAAAGACCATATTCCTCGATTTAAAAAAATGATTAATGATAAAACTTCTTTTAAAAACTTCATGGGTCACTATGATTTCCATTCACTACAAATAAATTAATCTTTCCATGATATAATTCAAACGCTCTTCCTGTTTTTATGATCAGTGAAGACAGAACATACAGCTGGTCCTCATGATCAATTCAACAGATTTCAGAGTGCTTGAAAACAGTTATTAAATCTATCCAGTCTTCTTTCTGAGTAGGGAAAAAAAGATAATTTTCTAAACCTCTCTTACTATCTCAGTTCTACTTTTCCACATTCCAATCTTTATGCAACTAACTCTTCCCTTTTACCTCTTAAAAATGTTATATCCATGGATGATGTTCCATATGCTATCCACAAATTATCACATAGCACTTACAAGTGAGATTCCTTACTTCTAAGCAATAAATTATTCATTTTGTTTTTATTCTATCATGAAATCTACCACACTCTAAAATTTCAAGTGGCGTTGTTCTTGATTATTCTCTTCTATCTTTCAATATATATTGCAAGAAATTTAAAATATAAATAACAATTTATAAATGGGTTTCATCGAGTAATATTTCTGTACCTAACATTTATTGGCAGATGAATATGGAGACGATATATTAAATTAGTAAGAATATATTTAAAGAAATGGTTGAGTTTTAAACTCATTCATTCTATGTGTCAAAATTAACTCACAGTTGGGGTGGATCTTCTGCTTTTAAAACTCTCAAAATTAATATTTTGTAACCTATGAAGCCTGGTGACATCCATCCATCAGGAAGCTAAATAGTTCAAGTGGTACAATATCAAATTTGATTAATTTAATGTCATCAGAAGACAATGAATAATATTAAATCATCTCCTAGGGACGGCCAGAAGTAACTCAAAATTCATGACATGGTCTGTCTCATGATTTGAGAAGATTGCTGTCCTATGCTTAGTAATTCATTTTTTAGATTTGTTGACTCAGTAAGTGATCTCTCAATCTCTCAACTTGATCTGTGTCTTTCCTACAATTAAGAGTTTTGCATTAATTCTGATTACTTATAAATTAATAGATTAATTTGAAATTTAAAAATCACTGAAAATTCATGTTACAACTATTGAGGTGAAATTAATCTCTTCAAACTTAACACAAATTCACGTGCTTGGTTTCTTGATACCATATTCTAATTAGGGGGAAAAAGTATTACTTGAGATAATGACTTTTCCTTTCCACATAATCTAGCATAAAAGTATCTTTATAAATACCTATATCCCTTAATCAGAATATAAACTTGTATAGACAGTGAGAATTCTATATGAATATTGGTTTATTTAAAGCTATTCTACTCTATTATCTATACCATATCAGGGTATTTGAATTATAGCAGAGACTGATTTCTGAATTACTCAGAACAAAGAAAACTTGAGATATATAGTTGTTTACTTACAAATAAGAAATAAAACCTCACAAAATTAACTATCCCTCTTAACAAATATGTTTAAAATACATTCTAAAGCACCCAAGTATAGTAGAAGCATCTAAAATTAAGTGATGAGTTCTATAAGTTCTCAGACTTATGACTAAAATAAAGAATGGCTAGACTATGTTTGATTGAATTACATTACTTCTTCTTTTGCCTAATTGTTATGAGACTAGTTATAGTTGTATAACCTATTTGTAAGCTGACATTCTCCCTAAAACTTTCACAAAGTATTGCTATCACTTCTTCACACTTTCCTCTTGAGCTAGTGTTAATAACACTATGAGAGAGTTATAGAAAAGTCATCAACCTAAAGACAGGGAAAGTTTAAGTGTTTTAGTTTGCACATTAGTGGGTAGAATTAAAAAAGATTACCGCAAATAGATATATTTCATTCAGACTATTTCTTTTGTCTTAAAAACATTTTCTCTGTTCCATTTAAAATTCACTGTCCTTATTCATCTCTCAAGCACAGAAATTAATATTTATGATCACTAAATCATGGCAGCTTGCCTAGGCCAGATTAGATTAACATACATTTCCCTCATTGACTTTCTCAGGAACCTCTGAAAAGAAATTTCTAATTTTATTCTATGCATGATTTCTTCTTGGAACTGGAATCAAAGTGCCTTCCCTTCAGGGAACAAATAGTATGGCTCAAAATTAAAATCAAGACCTAAAGATATAAAGCATTAGTTCTGGTTTTACTTACTGTTTATAGGAATGTGTTATCTTACCTTATTGACATTGAACTAATAAATTAAGAAAACACACTTTTTGAGTAAAGTATTTGTTCAAATTTAGTACAAACATAGCCAAAGATAAAACTATATTTAATGCATTAACATAGCTAAGCCTTACTCTATAGTTCAAAACCTACTGAAGATCTATCTACTGACTGTCTATGAAATAATAATATGCAGCTTTTAGGAAGGGTACTGGGTCACCAAGGAGTGGCAGGCTGTTGCAGTA
>NC_043700.1:66301972-66303042 GCF_006229205.1 Suricata suricatta
AAAAATTCTTGAAGAGATCATAGGCAGCAACTTCAACATAAACTTGACATTGGCTGTAGCAACTTCTTTCTAGATATGTCCCTTGGGGCAAGGGAAACAAAAGCAAAAATAAACTATTGGCACTACATCAAAAACTTCTTCTTTTGCAGAGGTTAATTCTTTCTGCAAAGGAGATAATTAACAGAACTAAAAGGCAACCTACAGAATAGGAATAGATATTTGCAAATGACATATCTGATAAAAGGTTAGTGTCCAAAATATATAAAGGATATATAAAGCTCAACAACCAAAATACAAAAAATCCAATTATCTGTAACATGAACAGACTGTTTTCCAAAGAACACATACAGATGGCCAACAGACACATGAAAAGATTCTCACCATCACTCATCACCAGGGAAATGCAAATCAAAACTACAATGAGATGTTACCTCACACCTTTTAGAATGGCTAAAATCAAAAACACAAGAAACAACACATGTTGGCAAGGATGTGGAGAAAAAGGAACAGTTTTGTGCTTTTTGTGGGAATATAAACTGGTGCAGCCACTGTGGAAAACAGTATGGAGGTTTCTCAAAAAGTTAAACATAAAACTACCTTATGATCTAGCAATTGCACTACTGGGTATTTACCCAAATAATGCAAAAACACTAATTCAAAGGGATACATGCACCCCTACATTTATAGCAGCATTATTTTTAATAGCCAAGAATGGAAGCAGCCTGAATGTCCATAGATTGACGAATGATTAAAGAAGATGTGGTACATACACACAAAGAATGAAATCTTCCCATCTGCAATGACATGGATGGATCTAGAGAGGATAATACTGAGTGAAACAAGTCAGGGAAGGACAAATACCGTATGATTTCACTCACATGTGGAATTTAAGAAAACAAAACAAAAAAGGTTAGGGGAAAAATGAGAGAGAAAGAAACACAGAGAGATAGAGAGAGAGAGAGAGAGAGAGAGAGAGAGAATTCCTGACTACAGCGAACAAAGTGATGGTTACCAGAGGGGAGGTAAGTGGGGGGATGGGTTAACAGAGGATGGGGTTAAGGAAGGCGCTG
>NC_043700.1:66303142-66312883 GCF_006229205.1 Suricata suricatta
GAGAATTCCTGACTACAGCGAACAAAGTGATGGTTACCAGAGGGGAGGTAAGTGGGGGGATGGGTTAACAGAGGATGGGGTTAAGGAAGGCGCTGGTTATGATGAGCACCGGTGTCGTTTGGAAGTGTTGATTCACTACACTGTACACCTGAAACTAATATAACATGGTATGCTAACTGGAATTAAAATAAAAACTTTGAAATTTTGAAAAAAAATCCACCTTATAATCCAGGAAGTAGAGAGAGTGCCACATCAAGGACAGACCAAATTCCTTGAAATTGAAGAATGTAGAACTATATTGAAAGATGAAATCATGGAATCTATTTTTAAAGCATGCATAGTATGGATAAAGGGAAGAAAGATGCATTCTCATATCACATAATACTAAATAAGGAGGCATTTCCTTGATGTATATGAGAAATGGGTTAAGGATCAAAGGAAAGAAACCCAGTCGCACAATGACTGCATGAATGAACTTTTTAAGAAGTAATACGATGGCAAAGCTATAAAAATGAAGACAGTATAAGAAAGAATCAGATAGCAAAAATCCTATTTCATTGATCCAAGTAAAACACTGTAAAGATCAAGTTTTTGCCGGTATTTTGAGTCTTACACATTTATCTCTGAAACTAGTTCCAGACCCAGTGTAATACTCTTCATATTAAAATAGGAGCAATTATTTGAGAACCCCTCAAACATGTATTTATATAGCTATTTTGTTCTTAATACATAATACTTAATATTATAACTAATATTCTTCTCTCCGTGGATGAACTTAAACTCACATCAATTTATATAATTTCATAACTTGATATTACCTCATCACTTCATTTTCATTTATTATTTCCATAATAAGTACTAATAAAACCACTTAAAATGTTTTGGGTTCTTGTCACAAGTATATAAACTTATCCATCTTCACCTGATCATTTCCCAGAGCTTTTCTTTCTTCAGTATTTCTATTCAAATACTTGAGTTTCTCTTTTTCTATTTATGACAACTGTTCTCTACATGAGTTTTCTCAAAAGTTCAGTTTCACCTAGAGGAAGTCACATTGACAGCGAAGTATGGCCCTGAAGTAAAAATGCCACCTTCAACTTTGTCAAACCGAAGAGAATTCAACTTCTGATTCTTCAGTTTAGCAAGTGAGAATCAGGTTTTAATATCATCTCAAACTTACAATACACAGGTGCTCGGGGCGCCTGGGTGGCTCAGATGGCAAAGCATCCACTTCAGCTCAGGTCATGATCTCATGGTTCATGAGGCTGAGCCCCACATTGGGTTCTTTGCTGTCAACACAGAGCCCATTTCAGATCCTCTGCAACCCCCCTCTCTCTCGGCCCCTTCCTTACTCACACACTCTCTCTAAAATAATAAATAAGTAAGTAAGTAAATAAATAAATAAATATTTTTCAAAAATACACAGATGCTTGACTCATTCACTTACTAATTTTATTTATTGACTGTCAGCTCTGTTCCAGTATTAGCTTAAGCCCTGTGTGTACAGTTAGGAACTGTCCACGGAGTGTAATGGGTACTGCCTGGACATCGCCTTCCTGGGGCTTATACCCAGAGCCAAATAAAACACATAATGCTTGGTCTGTGTGACTAAAATAGTCCCTGGAGCATAGTAGGAGCTCAGTAGCAGTTCTGAGTCAAAGAATGAATACTACTATTAATTATAAATTGTGACAAGGACTATGGAGGAAAAGAAGAGACTTCTTTGAGAGAATATCAGTATGAAATGCAGCTCTATGGAAACTCTATCGCTGTAAGCTCAGACACCAAGGAGGCAAAAGAACTAGAGATGTGTGCAGAGATGTGGAGCAAAAGAGTTCTGTTTGGTGCATCTGGAGTTTGTGAAAGAAGGTTAGTTAGATGGATTTAATTCAGTGAGGGAGCAGGATAAATTGCCGGGAATCAGACCTTAAAGCCATGTTAAGAATTTTCAATTGTATCTTCATTTTAATGAGAAGCATTTTAATCGAAGGAGAGATGAGGTCAGAAAAGCATTGAAAAGCATTTACATATTCCAGCTACTTTGTGGAAGATGGATCAAAGAGAAGCAAGTGTGGAAATGGAGAGGAAGAGAGAATGAACACATGGTGGTGGTCTGGCTGGAGTGAAGACCATGAAAAAGAGCATCCAGAGAGAAAATATATTTAGCGGGCAGAAATCACAGCAACAGGATGCTAGGGTGGAAGAGGTATTCCGAATACTCCCAGAGGGCAGGCTCCTTTTAATAACATAACTGAATGCTTAAGGAGTTGGCAGAGAGCAAGAGGAAAGACTATGAATAAGGTCAGTTTTGTAAGACCTTTTATCACATTAATAAGAAGTATGCTTCCAAATCATCCAGCACGCCGCAATCCATATTTTCTCTAAATGGTTCTGTTTTAGTTTTCCATTCCTCCCAGGAATAGCAAAGCTCTCCCTTCTCAAAGCAGGGGGAAAAAGTTGTTGACATAGCAACTTTTTTCAGCTCTTAGAGTGCTGACAGGCTTTTCCACTGAGAGTTCTTCCCTGGAGCGGGAGGAGGGGCAGAGAATCAGACACCTAGCTTGAGCGCTCCAGATGGGACTGCTGCCCCAAATGACTACAAACTGATCAATGGAGAATTGACTGACGGCTGGCTCTCTTCTTGTCTGCCCTTGCGGGTTAACAAGGTGCCCTATCTTGGTCGAAATAGGCTTCTGGTTTTCATTTGAACCTTTCAATATTCCAGGAAGCAAGCTGCTGAAGGAGGCACAGTTTGGTACTCAGGTGCTCTTAAAATAATGGTTCTTAATTTTTTCGGGTTCGGTTATGAACACTCCTTTTAGAAAATTGCATATGCAAACATGTGCACAAAACGTTCATACAATTTTAGTAAGTACACAGACCCACTGAAGCCAAATCATGGACCCAGGAATAGTTAACATCTAAGATTCCAAAGAAAATAAAGACACTAATTTGGAAAGATCTATGCACCCTATGTTTATGACAGTATTATTTGCCATAGACAAGGTATAGAAGCAGCCCAAGTCTTTATTAATAGATGAACGGATAAATAAGATGTGCTATATCTACAATGGGATATCACACAGTAAAAAAAATGATGAGATCTTGCTACCCGGTACAACATAAATGTATCTAGAGGGCAGTATACTAAGTGAGAGAGAAAGACAAATACCACATAATTTCACTCATGTGGAATCTAAAAAACAAAACAAATGAATAAACAATCAGAATCAGAATCTATAAAAAAGCAGAACCAGACTTATAAATAGAACAAACTAAAAACTACAGAAAACAGACAATAAACTGATAACTGTCAGAAGGGAGAAGGAGGGGCAGTTGGGAAAAATGGTGAAGGAGAGTGGGGAATACAGGCTGCCAGATTTGGGATGAATAAGTCATGGGGAATAAAATGCGCAGTATGAAGAATGTATCAGTGGCATTAATAGTGTTGTGTGGTGATGAATGGTAGCTATGCTTGCGGTGACCGTAGCATAAGGTACAGAGATGTTGAATCACTGTTGTACACTTGAAACTAATGTAACATTGTGTGTGCCAACTATACATATGTACATATATAAATAAATAAACAATTAATAAATAAATAAGTTCTTAATAAAGAACATCAGGATTCCATGACATACAAGTCAAGCTGGTCTGTTAATACCAAACTTTGCAATAAGAGATGTGGGAAACACAACGGAAATAACTCCCCCTGAAAATACAACTTTAGTATGGCGAGCCAAGATTCTATCCAACTGGTGTGCTAATCAAAAATACCTCATCATAAACCTAGAATTACGGAAAAGCATTGGTCTGGTGTCAGAAGGCCTGTGTCAAACCGTACCAGTTGCTCAAGTGGATCATGAGCAAGTCCTTCACCTCTTCGCAGGTTCAGGGATGTCATTTTAAAACAAGATTACTAACAATCATACCTGCTTGATAAAACGCTTGCATGTAAAAAGATTTAATTGCTACTAATTTCTTTAGACGTTCTTATTTACATATTTATTCACGTTTCACTTAAACCAATTTTCAAGGCAGCCACGTCACTGGCCAGTAATTGTAGTCACCATAGGGTCTCAGCTGCTGATGCCAGAAAGTGCTATTAAATGGCAACTGACCATCTGCACATTGGGTCGACAGGGTCTATATCTTTAAATTGTATGTTCACAACTTTTTTTAACGCTTGATATGTTTCCCGAGTTTCAAATTGTATTATTCATTTATGCAGCAAAATTAAATCAAGGGACCCTTAGACTTCAATCCATTTGTGTAGCTTCATATCATCACATGCAAGGGCCAAGGGTAGGCCCTGACTTTGAGCCATTATGAAGACATAGGGATATTGTCACTCACCTCTGTCACTGTCATAGAGATATGCAAACTTGTCCCACTGATAGTATTCAATCAAGCTAAGAAGTGCTCCTTTGAGGTCTGGTCTCATCTGAATGACAAATGGATGTGTACCATCTGTCGGGAAGCTGGGGGTGATGAAGGAGACATGGAGCGTTCCACAAAATGATGTGATGGTATTTACAGACTTCTTATCATAAAATCCGAAAATAGCATAGACTCCTCTTGAAAACTGGGAACAGACTAGGAAAAATAGAAAGGATAAATCATTGAGATTGACATATAATCACATAGATTTGCTTAACACTTAATGTCCTTTCGGGGTGCCTGGGCAGCGCATTCAGTTAAGAGTCTGATTTCGGCTCAGGTCAAGATCTCCCAGTCTCTGAGTTCAAGCCTCGCTTTGGGCTCCTTTGCTGACTGGAGCCTGGTGCCTGCTTTGGATTCTGTGTCTCCCTCTTTCTCTGCCCCTCCCCTGCTCAGGCTATCACTTTCTCTCTCTCTCTCTCTCTCTCTCTCTCTCTCTCTCTCTCCCTCTCTCTCACTCTCTCTCTCTTGCTCTCTTGCTCTCTCCTCTGTCTCTCTCAAAAATAAATAAACATCAAAAAAACATAATGCCCTTTGATATGAAATATAAAATAATCAAACTGAAAAGATACAAAGTTTATATCAATGATCTATCCAATGTATGACCACTCATTTACTTAGCACTCATATAGAGGAATCCAAAGAATTATATAGCATTAAAAGGTAATTCTGGGTAAATATATACATTATTCATTAACAAACCTTATAAGCAGCAACTATTTTAGGACAGCCATATTGGAAAAAAGTATAAGTAACAATCATTACTTATAAGAACAAATTGCAGTTACCTGCCGTTTAAACACATTCATAACCTCATTGCCTCTAATCTAATTCTTTAAAAAGATTTATCGTATTAATGACGCTTTCACACTAGGTCAGAGTGCACGTAAAGTGTTCTAATGCAGACTGAAAGTTCTTTTGGACAAAATAGATGCAAGACTCGCATTGTACACAAAGAGACATATCACCAGAAAGAGACCTCTCATCCTGGGTCTCTCAGTCAAGTAGCAATTAAATGGAGTTCTGAACTCCTAATTTTAATCTTTCTCATGTACTTAACTTACCTGTATGTTCCACTCCATACAAAACAAAGAATATCACCAAAATATTTTGACTTAAGTCCATGATTCTTAAAAAATATATATTTTGTTTGAAAGTCCCCATTATTCCACAATCCTTTACCTTCTAGAAATATTTTTATTTTGGTAAATGACATAGACAATGCCTTCTCCTAACCCCACCCCCATAGTCAGATTATCACTAATTATTGCTTATTTTAATATCTAAATATACTCAAATGTGGTCCACTTATTTATCTCTCCATTCCAATCATCCTAGTTCACGAATAGCCCATGCTTACACTGTATTTGCCTTGTGCCTGGCATGATCTATGGTACATTAATTCATTTATTTCTCATTTGAACTCTTGAGGAAGGAGCTATTATTATTCCCAAATAAAAATTTCAATAGAAGGAGTTCCTGGTTGGCTCAGTCGGTTCGAGCATCCGACTTCGGCTCGACTCATGATCTCACAGTTTATGGTTTCGAGACCGGCATTGGGTTCTGTGCTGACAGCTCAGAGCCTGGAGCCTGTTTCCGATTCTGTGTCTCCCTCTTTCTCTGCCCCTCCCCTGCTCATGATCTGTCTTTCTCTGTCTCGCAAAAATAAATAAATGTTTAAAAAAACTTAAAAAAAAAGAATTTTGATAGGAAAGTTGAAACACCGGACGATTAAATTATTTACCCAAAGTCACACAGCTAGTAAGTGAAAGATGCCGTGTTAAAACCTAGGCAGTCTGGAGTCGAAGTCCATGCTTTTAAATAACGGATAATACTGCTTTTCTCATTTGGATTACTGGAAAACCTCTCAAATTTCTTCCTTCCTCCAATATTTCTTTTCCATTTAGTTCTCCACAATATGGCCAGGTTAATTTTTTGAAACACAAATTTGAAAATATCTATAAGAGAAGTAAGGGTTACTTTGTCCAAGACTGATTCCTCTGAAATTCTCTAGTTAAACCCCTCATGCCACAATGTTTAAAACGACCAATTCAGGTCAACCACGTGGCTTTAAATGATTGCATAGGGTCAATTCAATCCAAGGAATGGAAATAAGCTATCCAGTAACATAATCTAAGAAACCAGAGCACAATACCAACCATCCTCTCAACTTAATTAACCTCATTTAATCTTATTTAATTTATTCCTTTACAGAAATAGAATATCTGTAGAAACATAGATGTGTTTCATGAATAAGACCATTGCTAAAATACATACAGATTCTAAAAACCAATTCCAGACAATCATTACATAATAGGCAATAATTTTTAGCAACTATTATATGATATAAAAGAAAGGAGAGCAAAATAGGCTATTTCTTTGAGTGACTTTTATTTATCAAATATTCTCATTTTCCTTTACATATTTGCTAATCTTTAATTCACTTCTGTCTTTCTAACATAAGGTTTCTGGGATTTCTAGATTATATCTGTATAATATATCAATTGACATCTCCTCCTTTGTCACCAATTTTCTGCAGGATAGTCTAATATACCTGAGAAAACACCTGAACATATTTCTTTACATTTCACTCTTTAACATAAAATAGAGATGAGATTTCTTCTCTTTATTTACATTCCTATTTTGTCCTCGATTAAGTACAGAAGTTGAAAACAACCTTTAATGTGTTTGACTAGGTTCGTTCTTCACATATGTGAAAAAACCCTTTCATTGTTAAAACCCTTCTAGGCAAATCCTGTGGTGATTTCTTATTTTATGCATAGATATATGTGTACTGACATGTACATCTGAAATCTTAAGTTTGTTCAGAAGTTAATGATTCCATATGACATATAAAAAGGGGAAAGTGCTATAAAATTCTCTCTGGATGTATTGTATTTAATTTCCTGTGAAGTATTGGGATATCATCTAAATACTACAGGAATATCGGGAGATATGATTTATTAATGAGACCTCTTCTTCTCATTGTAAGTGAAATAGCAGCCTCAGCATCAGCAGAATGCTTGATAAAGGATACCCCTGTTTGAATGCATGGGCAATCTTAGTAAGGAGCCATACCTTTCATTTTCCATTTGTTTTAGACTCTGAAGTGAGTTGTCAAGGGGCCTCCTGGTTATAGTGGCCATCTGGAAACACTTGGCTTTGGCCCAACAACAGGCACAAGCTGTACAAGACTTCACAAGAAATTACAATTCACCTGCTTCAAAACGCACTTTTTTTTCAGGCAATTCAGCTAATTCTCCAATGAGCATAGTTTTGAAACAATGCCCTTTCTTTCTTGACTATCCTTGGTCCTTCCAAACCTTCTTCATTTATCCTTTCCCTCTTTATGGTACGTATTCAATGGTCTATTTGTTGATATCTTCTTTTTTACCCCTAGATATTTCTCTTCTAACGTCTCTTTGCCACACATGCAATTAACAGTCATTTGGCCAACATGGCTCATTTCCCTCTCAGTCCAGCCCCTGTTCCCAAGCCTGATAAGGACTGAGATTTACAACCAGGAATGAATCAGAATGCTGACACGAGCCGAGGTATTTTGTGTGTCATCTCAAGATTAAAAAAACAAAAAACAAGAAACAAAAATTGTGCCACACTTCTAACATTCCATGCCCAAAGTACTCAAGAGTATTTTTGCATTCTACTGATGCTTTTCCCAATATAACACAGATACATGTCCCTACTGACACCATACACAAGGACATTAGGTGCACTGTCCCGAAATTCCTCCTCACTTGATTAGAAATAAAATTATCCATTGTGAACTCAACTTTAATTCCCAGCCAATCCATCCAAACTTTAAAGCTATTTCCCTAACTTATATCCATTTTCAAAGACAGATTTACTGTTGCTGAGAATATCCAAATAATGTATCACAAGCGGTAGAAATAATTCCAAAAATAGCTTTCTAAAATTAGTTAGACATTAACAGCACACTACATATATTCCTTCTTTTCCTACATCATCTCTGGAAGGAGAAGGAACAGAAAAGCTCGGTTTCACCTCTAGCTCCATGGCCCATACAATTACCATATGAGACACTAGTAAAAATTTCTGAATGATAGGCTGATTAATATTAGAATTGTATTCATGTCTTAAGACTCAAAACTGATGGCAGAGTAGTGGGTAAAGATGCTCTTACTGAGCTCTCCTTTAATGAAATATTTAATATCAACTTTGAGAAACTCAGCAAGGGGAAGTCCTTTTAAAAGACACTTAGGTCAAACAGCAGAAATGATCATCTCCTGCATGCAGGTAACTTGCTGATTATTCCACTTTTTATTACAAGCCCAGATGATATAAGCCAATAACAATGCTGATGGTGCATTCACCTCCCAACTTTTCCTCTTGGGTCATTCTGCTCATTGGTGCTGCTAATGTAGCATACTCGATACAGTCTGGAGAACCTTGCATGGTTATTTAGTGGAAATGGAGAAAAAGAGCAAGGCATGCTTTATTTTGGTTTTACATTTTTTATACTAAATTGCCATGCACTTCAATGAAATGGCATAGGCTGCTTTATAAGCAGGAATGGTAACACCCCCTTTGCAGCTTGTGCAACGTCTGGTAAAAGTTACATCACCAAGCAATCCTGATTTCAAAATATGGAGCCCACTGAAAATATTGCTTCTCCTTTCATCACTAAACTTCTGACATGAACCCCTTAAAACTTTTGACCCTGATTTTACTATTGAAATTTCCTTATCATTTGTTGATAATGATCTCCTAGTCACTAACTCAAGTCATCTTTTGCTCAGATCAAGCTTTCCTAGCTTCTCTAAGTTTATTAATAAAAAAACCTTGCATCTTGAAATTCTCTCTCTCTCTCTCTCTCTCTCTCCAGCTTGTTCTCCTCCAATGCCTCCTCCACATTGCTGCCAATGTAAAATCATAATATCTTGGTACTTTTCCTCTTCCTCTAATTACTTTTCACTGTCTCATCTTTTTTTTTTACATCCCAAATTAAAAAGGCATTCTCCAAGGACCAGTCTTCCAATTATTTGTCCTTCTCTTTTTACATCTTATCTCTTAGTGGTCTCATTCCTTTTACCAAGGTCAAATTCAACGTGTTATGTATGCTTCCCAAAACTTCACTGGCATGTCTGTTGTCTCCTTTAATCTATTTATTTACTGAACAAATACATACTGTAAAGATTTGATGGGCTGAGCTTGGAATTAGGTTTAGAAAATGCCACAGCAAACAAGATAGATACAGTCTACCTGAGCTGGAATTAATAGTTTAGCTACAATCCCTCACCCTCTGGTATCACCCACTAGAAA
>NC_043700.1:66312983-66349906 GCF_006229205.1 Suricata suricatta
TGCCTTTTACCTCCCTCATCGGAGGTGCAGTATGAGGTACAGTATATTTGAGTGAGTGAGTGTGTGTGTGTGTGCATGTTATTTGTGTGGGGGTGAGGGGTGCAGATTTGTGACCTCCTTGAGAGCAGGGTTCGTGTGAGAGCAAAATAAGAATACCTAGATTGGAAGTCAAGTTTCAACATTCCTTGGTCATCTGGTAGAAGGATCATTGAACCTTATTCAATGAGTATATTAATTTATCCTTCCAGATTTAGAGGATTGACTTAAAGTTTACATTAGATAATACAGAGACAAGTGCCAGGGTAAACAGAAGTCATTAAATAAATGTACTAATGACCAAAAAAATCCAACTGTAGGGATTTTTGTATTCTCTGCAACACTCAGTTCAGGAATTTGCACAAGCATATCATCAAATATTTGTTGGACAAATATGTGATCGGAACCAACTAGGTAATAACAAAGATATAAAAGAGCTTCCTCTGATGAAATTTTATTTCTGTTGGTCCTGGGGCAGTCGTGTCAGGAGAAGACTTTCATACTTTACTATCATATTGCAAAATAGTAATGATCATGGAGTTTTTGTTTGTTTACGTATTATGAGATCTGAGAGCGTAAATTTCACAGGCCATTCGGAGAATCTGTGCAATTGTATTATTTTAAGCTTTAAAAATATACTTGATATATGGAGAAGTTGCACCAAGAGAGATAAAGTTAGTCACCTTAAAAAATAAACAGTGCAGGACGCTTTTGGAAGGGTAAATGAAACACATGAACTTCTTTGTCTTGGACACATGTACAGAAATACACTGTGCACTTGAAAATATCCTCAGGTATTCTCACAATCTCAAATGCCTTATGGGCTTGTTCAAGCCTTGGAATTTATCATAAACAACATGTATTACTTCAAAAAATGTAATTCTTGTACCATAATGGCACATGTAACATTTGTTTTCCATGTAAAAATGTGGGGGGTGGGGGTAATGAAAAATGAAACTACTTCCCTTTTTCTTTCCTCTCTTTTTGAAAAATTTAGGTAAATACAATAGGCTCTTTTCATAATGAGATGGAGTGAAACTACCTACTTTTCATCAATCGGACTATTTCAAGGTTCACGTTATCTACGGGAACTCCTTCCTTTCCTGTCAGTTGACAGTAGGCGTCTCCAGTTCGGGAGTTGGAGGTTGGCGCCCCTTTCGAAACTCTCATCTCCTCAAAAGCCTACCCTCTGTCCTTCCACTCCGTTCCTTAGAGCCCAGTGCAGTTCCTAGCGAGGGCACTCAGTATATAGCCATTGAAGGAAACACCAAATGATTCAAAGAAAATGTGAAAAATTATACACAGACACCACAATGACATGTTTTATAAACTGCTTCGCTGATGATTTTTCCTTTAACCCCACTACAAATCTTTACTATGATAAGTTGCTTCTCCTTTGCGTAGATTTTGAGCCCATTTTTCATATAAATATTAAATGTGATGCAGCATCATCACCCAGGAGTAGAAGACTATGAAGTTGTAATAATACATTTTTTTCCTTTCCCTCTCACAAACATTTATTTTTCCTGACCTTCGTGTGATGTTTGCTGAGTGAGGTGAAATGTCGTAAGTTTATCGCTGTGGCCCATATTATATGCAGCTTTAAAAAATCTATAACATTTATTCTGGCTTCATTCATCATCGGGGATAGCAAGCAATAGTAGAACTGCCAGTAATAGGTAATAACTCTTATGTGAATTTTAATGATGGGTTCTGGACACATAAATGAAAGAGAATTACCTCTGTTTATATAAGATGCTATTTCACAAAAGATAGTCCCATTCTTCTTCCTTGGACATGTATTTCCTCCTCATAAACACACAGAGCTCTACTCTCTGCTCTATGTAACTTCTGGGCACTGTATGTCCTGATATGATTTGAATGTGGTGGATGAAGAGCACCAGGCTGAATGTCTGGAGGCCTGGCATCTAATCCCAGCTGTGACACCAGCCAGCTGTGTGCTTCTGGCAAATTGCAGCTTTCAAATGTCTCAGTGCCCTCAGAGGTCTCATCGAGCTCAAACTTGGGCCTCTATGGCCAAACATAAAAGAGAGAAATTATACAAAATGTCAGGTAGTGCCTACTTATTATTCATTGCAAACTTAACTCTTATGAAATTGAGTGTGAGATGAGATAGCTTCTTGCAGATTAAATCCTACCATTCGTTGCAAGCTTATTAGTCTCTCTCCCTTTTACTCTATCTTCTTTTTATATTTCTTCTCCTTACCATTTATCCTGTTTCTTTCTTCAATTTTTTGCTTTTCTATTTCATGTCTATCTTTTTGCCTGCCAGAGATGCCCTTGGGTCCACAACCACTCTTGATCTTGATGCCTAAAGAAATGTCGTCTCTTAGTATCTGATTATAATTAGTAAGTACAAAACGGAAGGACTATGTTTTGCCAAATATAGATTCAACAATATTTAAGCTTTTGTAATAAAAGTCTTTTTAAAAATTTTAAAACTTTTTAAATAACTAGAAGGTTTCTACTTAAAAGAACCTTCCTTTAGGTGACATGCGCAAAAAGGAAAAGACAGAACTTTATTGCCTTACTTGTCTGGATGCTCTCAAATTAGATCTGATAACTTTCTTGCTTTTGGATGGTTCAAAGGGTTTCTAAAGCTTTCACAGGACTTTCCTGCTCCTCCGTTTGTTGGCAATTGAAAGGGTTTCACTTATATGCCTTAGCATTTATATGTTAACTCATAAAGGTTTATTAAACGAAGGAAAAGTTTCTGAATATCATATAACAAGCGATTATGTAAATGTACTAAGAAATGCTCTGGGCCATTAGCCTACATTCCTAAATTGCTAAGTAACTGGAGGACTTAACTTTAGCACAGTGGACTCACTCACACCTGATGCACTGGTCCTGCTAAAATGATGACCTAATGTTTGTTAGAACATGGCGCTCTGCTCTAACATTGTCCTTTGCTTCCTTGTTATACTCAACAAGAGGAACAAGAAAAGAACAAATGGTGTGAAGAGTTTCCTCAAGAAAAAATTAGTAAGTTACTTACATTTGGGCCCTTACATTTGTCTTAATAACATAAATAAAATGATTATTACTCAAAAATAATAGAAATAGAATCTTACACAAATTTAAATGAGTATATTCATTAAAAGGCTATAATTCCTCTTCACTCTCTACTTTTCCCGGAGGCAACCTCTATTAACAACCATTTCTTACGGATACTTCCATACCTTTAGTCCTGGTTAGAGTTGATTTTGTTTGTTTCTGTTTTTGTTACGTTTTTAATTAATGAGAGCACAGAACAATTGTCCTGTAACTTGCTTTGACATTTGACAAAGAAATTACCATATTGATAGAGACTTGGTTCATTCTTTGAAACTACTCCCTAGTATTCCCTGGTTTGGACATAGCACCATTTCATCAATATTCCCTAACTAAGATACATAGACTGTCATTTACAATCTATATATAGTATTTTTGCTACTATAAACAAGGCTGGCTGCAGAAAACATGTCTATAGGCTCACTCTTGTGCACCTGTGCTAATATTTTTGCAAGGCAGATTATTAAAAGTGGAATTACTAATAGTATTTTTCCCTTAGCTAGAACAAATAAAACTAAAATATGTATGGAATGATAAAAGACTCTGAATAGCCAAAGCAATCTTGAGAAAAAATAACAAAGCTGAAGGTAACACAATGACAGATTTCAAGATATACTACAAAGCTGTAGCAATCAAAAAGTGTGGTACTGGCACAAAAAATAGACACATAGATCAATGGAATAGTATAGAGAGCCAAGAAATAAACCAACACTTGTATGGTCAATTAATCTGTGACAAAAGAGTCAAGAATACACAAAGAAACAAAGACAGTCTCTTCTAAAAATGGTGCTGGGAAAATTGGTCAGCTATATGTAAAAGAATGAAAATGGATCACTTTCTTACATGATACACAAAAATAAACTCAAAATGGATTAAAGGCCTAAATGTGAGACAAGAAACCATAAATCTCCTAAAAGAAAACAGGCAGTAATTTCTCTGACATCAGACTTAGCAATATTCTTCTGGATATGCCTCTTCAGGCGAGCAAAACAAAGACAAAAATGAACTTTCAGGACTATACCAGAATAAAGGGCTTTTGCACAGTGAAGAAAACCATCAACAGAACAATAATGGCAACCCAGTACAGTGGAGAAGATATTTGCATATGATATATCCAAGGAAGGGTTATATAAAATATAAAAAGAATTTATATGGCTCCACACCAAAAAATAGACATTTTCCAAAGAAGGCTTACAGAAATGCAAATCAAAGCCACAATAAGATACCCCCTTAATGCCTATCAGAATGGCTAGAAACAAAAAGACAAGAAATAAGTGCTGGCAAGTATGTGAAGAAAATGGAACCCTTGGGCGCTGTTGGGAATGTAAATTGGTGCAGCCACTGAGGAAAGCAGTATGGAGGTTCCTCAAAAACTAAAAATAGAAATACCAAATGATCCAGTTATTCCACTACTGGGCATTTACCCAAAGAAAATGAAAACACTAATTCAAAAAGTTATATGCACCGCTATGTTTATTATAACATTATTTATATAATCTATATAGATTATTTACAACCTTTATTTATTTCCATTATTTATAGCCAAGATATGAAAACAACCCAACGTGTCCATTGACAGAAGAATGGATAAAGAAGATGTGGCACACACACACACATATATACATAATCATATTTATATATACACAATGGAGTATTATTCCCTCATAAAAAAATGACGGAGGTCAGCTGCGTGGCTAGGTTGGTTAAGCATCTGACTCTTGATTTTGGCTCAGGTCATGAGAGACTGGGATTCTCTCTTCCTCTTTCTCTGCCCCCTCCCTTGCTATCTGACTCTTGAAAATAAATAAGTAAGCTTTTTTTAAAAAAATGATGGGATATTGCTGTTTATGACAACATGCATGGATCTAAAGGGTATTATACTAAATGAAATAGAGTAAAGACAAATACCATGTGATTTCACTTATATGCAGAATATGAAAAACAAAACATGGATAACCAAATAAACAACAAAAAGCAGAGTCAGTCTTACAGATACAGAGAACAAACCAAAGTGGAGGGGGTTAAGGGACAGGCAAAAAGGGCGAAGGAGAGATGCTGGCTTCTATCTATGGAGAGACTAAATCATGAGGATGTAAGCCAGAGCATAGGGAATACAGCCAATGGCACTGTGTTAGCCCTGTTTGGTGGCAGAGGTGGCCACACTTGTGATGAGCATCGCATAACATATAGACTCATCAAATGACTATGTTGCACTCCTGAAACTAATGGAATATTATGGGTCAACAAATCTTCCATAAAAAAGAAATAGAAAAAGAAGGTGGGATTTTTTTGATTGAATGTTATGCTGGATAAAATGTTATCTCTGCCATCAAATCATCACCCAAATACAGGGTACCGATTCGCATTTCCATCAACAAAACAAGACAAATCTTAATTTTTTGGTGTTCTTCACCAGTAGCCAATATGTTTTATCCATTTAACTTTTTTTTTCTAATCTAACGTGTGATAATAGCATTTCACTGTTGTTTTAAAAATGACAACTTAAAATTTTGATTTCTTATGATAGAAGGTGTTATTCTTTTTTCAAATAGGTTTTTTAAAACTTCTGATATCTACATGGGACCTAAGATTATACATTTTACAGATGAAAAAACTTGAAAACAAGGTGAGTAATGTTCTAAGATTAGCATGTCTAGAAAATGGTACTTTGAGGGTCAAATCCAAGCAACTAGACCCCGATCTTGCCTTTTAACTGCTCTTCCACCTATCATCCGATAAATAAGAAAATGTGGATTTCCATCATCAGTGAGAAAGTGCATTTATTTATATATATTCTTCTTTTAATGATCTATTCCTATATTTTGCACACTTTTTACTATCAGGTTACCATCTAAATTTTGATTTGTTTAATTGCCTATATATGTAAAATTTTTTTCCTTCCTTTCCCTTTTGCCTTTTACTTAGTATATAATGGTATTTGTAACCAAATTCTCAGTCTTTCCTTGATCATTTCTAGATTTTGTGTCTTGTGTAATAAGGATTTACCATCCTAAGGTTTTCAACTTTTTTAATGTGTGATTTCACAATTATGAAACTAAGTCTTCTAGTATTAATATTTGGATTTTACATAAGGCAGAAATCTAAATTTGTTTCCACATGGATGTTCAATTTTCCAATGTATTTAACTTAATTTTATTGATCTCCTCTCAATTTTAAAATGGTGCCTTTATCATACCCAAGTTTCCTTTTGTGCTTAGGTCTATTTCTCAAAAAGGAAACAAGTGTTTTAATTACTTCTCCTTTTTAAAAAATTTCAGAAACTTTTTTCTTTATAATTCTATTCTAGGTACTGTTAGTAGATAAGAAAGCCATTGCTTTAAAATGATACTTTTATATCTAGTGATATCAGTTTTATCAGTTCAATGAGCTTTTGAGTTGATTCTCTGAATTTTTTTTTATGTAGAAAAGCCATTATTTTTGTAAGAATTTTACTCAACTCATCTTTGGACCAATCTACTTTGAAATATCATTTCTCCTTATTTTTGTATTTGTTACATTTTTAAATTAATAATAAATTTAAAAGTATACATCATTATCTGGTTTCCATTCAATGAAAATTGAGTGAGAATCTGAATAATCATCTGATACTTGATCAATGTATATAATTAAACTCTTATATAGTTCGTAATTCTTTCTTTCCCATAATGTACTGGCTTTTAAAAGGCCCATATATTGTATGAATAATTGTTTCAACTTTCCATTTCACTGTGTGGTCCATAGAAAATGAAAAAATAGGAGAAAACATAATAAAAGTTATGTAGCATCAATATTTAGTCATTGTCAGTATAGTTCTAAAATTACTCATACCCTACTCCCAGCATACCATAGATGCAACAAGGCAAAAGAAAGATTAATTAGTCAAGCAATAATTCTCCATTAGTAAGAGCCAGAAAATAAAGAAAAACTATTCAGAGCCATGAAAGCAAGTGGACAGCTAACGAATAGCTGAAAAAGAGGCATTCACGAAAGACAGCACAAAAGCTCAGTGTAAATTAGTATTGCAATAACTAACGTCTATGAAAACCAAAGCTGGGAAAAATAGAAATGAGAATATGACAGCTAATCGCAAGGAAAAATATTAATGTTACATAAATCTTATGCTTCCACCATTTCAGCTGTACATGATTACTGAAAATAGGCACATATGAATTCAGTTAAAGGTATCATTTCAAAGATATCTAAATGAATAGATGCCTTGTTCTGGAGAACACATGTCATTTTGTACATAAATCACAGGGTAAATTGAAGATTTGGCAATTTTAAGGTGGCTAAATGAAATGCAAATGGCAAAAACATAAAGCAGAAACAAAAATCTATCCTGGAGTCTGAACTGCTTCGGCTGGTTGCCGGCTTTTTTCAGAGTCACCAGATTGTTGCCAGGTCCCGACCAGATTACGTTGTGAAAAACCAAACAACATAGGAGGACCAGAACTTCTAAAGTAATTTCTTAAAGAATCAAAGAATATCTGATTCTTTTAATGGTGAGAACAATGTTATAGGTCAACTTAAGGAAGGATAGCAATGAATCTTTTATCAATGGGAACAGTGTAAGTTAGTAAGTAAGGCAAAGTAAGTCTTAGCACAAAAGTCAGGAAAACTACAAGATACCTTCCGGACAAATATATACACAAAATGGCTGGCCTCTTCCTATGAAACAGGTCCTTCCTGGGTAAAATAAGAGTGGTGAAGTAACCAGCCAAAGATGTAGTTTTATGAACGTTAATCTCTCAGTGTCCAAAAATATTAACAAAGGGAAAACCCTCTATATGTGTGTGTAAGCACAACTACCTTTTATGCAACATATTTCATGTTCTCAAAGAATTTTAAGCAGCATTTGACCAAATGCAATCATAATCTTATTTGATAAGATTTTGCCAAATTATTTGTGAAGTTATATAGATTTTTTCAAAAGATAAAATTTCCCTTGAAGTAAGTTGATATATTATGTTGTATATTACTGTTGTATCATTGTATAATCAGAATTCATGCTTTAATGGAATATAATTTAAAGAAAAAAGAAAAGACAAAGCCTGGAAATAAGTAAGGTGAGTCTGATCTCTACATGACCATTGTTCTTTGAAGTAAGAACTAACACTTACAAAAAACATTTTATGCCAGAAATTCTTCTTAGGGCTCACATATATCAAGTCATTTAATCCTCCCAACAAACTGGCATACGGGGAGATTAAGTTTCCCAGAGTGGGAGTAGACGTAGAATTTAAACCCAGATAGTCTGGAACTAACTAAAAATTTCTCACAAGAAAAGCGGGGAAACATATTATAATAGATGAGAAAATGAATCCCAGAGTAGTGATATCTTAAGTCAAACATGTATTAAGGAAAATAATCTCTCCAGCTGTTTATTCCAAGTTATTTTCTAGGATATATTCTTAATACATGGACCTCCAGTGTGTGTGCATGTGCGTGTGCGTGTGTGTGTGTGTGTGTGTGTGTGTGTGCTTGCATGGCTACCCTACGGCATGCATCCAAAATAGGTTAAATAATGCAGTTATAAATTTTACTTATAAATATTTATCATTTAAAGATTATATCATTACTCTGATTTTTTTCTACTAACAAGTCACAAGAAAAGAATTCTAGGGCAACAAACTAAATGAAGATAAGTACTCATATATGAACCTCGTTACATAAGCAAGATATATTATTTTCTTTTCTGTATTTCTACATCCAGAACAAAATGAAAGGGAGCATGGCAGGAATCACCACATATAATCATTATAACCACATCAGAATAGTTAAGCAAAACTTATGAATTTGGTACCTCTAAACAACTGCCACAGGTGGTTTAATGTTCATAAGTATAACATATCACCTGGAGGCACTGACACACTTATATACAGCTTTCTGCAATGCTCAGGTACTAAAACATTTACTTTTTATTTTTATATAAGTCCTTGTTTGTTTATGTCCACATTATTCTGGAAAAGTTTTTAAGAAACATATTTAAATTATATCTCTTAATATGGAAGCAATCTGAGTTTTCATTGATTGGTGAATGGATAAAAAGAAGTGGTACACACACACACACACACACACACACACAACACACACAGGAATATTATTCAGCCATAAAAAAGAGAGAAATCTTTCCATTTGCAATGACATGAATGGAGATAGAAGTTTAATGCTAAGTAAAGTAAGTCAGCCAGAGAAAGACAAGTACCATATTATTTCACTCACAAGTGGAACTTAGAAAACAAAAGAACTGAGGAAAGGAAAAAAGAGAGAAGCAATCAAGAAACAGACTTTTTTCCCCAGTAGGCTCCACACCCAGTGTGAAACCCAACATGGGGGCTGAACTCACAATCTGGGGATCAAGATGTGAGCTGAGACCAAGAGTCAGACGTTTAACTGACTGAGCCACCCAGGTGCCCCAAGAAACAGACTCTAACTATAAGCCACTAACTGCTGATTACCAGAGAGGAGGTGGGGGGGTGGAATAAGGGGTGGGGATTAAGGACGGCCCTTGCAATGAGCACAGGGTGGAATTGTTGAATCACCATATTGTATGCCTGAAACTAATCATACACTGCATGTTAACCAACTGGAATTAAAATAAAAAAGTAAAATAAATAAATTATAAGCAAACCATATTTTTTTTAAAGCCCACATTTAGGGAGAGCATTTTTCTTCATTTAGAAGACTCATAACCAGACTGATTTGAATCTGAATTAAATCTCTACTGCCTTCTCAGCATTGATCAAAGCAGAGTTCCAATTTACTTTTTGCCACCTCACACCTGGGTTAGCCATGAAGCTGTACAAAAAGGTAAAGGTCCATAATAATAAATATTTAAATGGGAGTAGATGACTTGGCAATACTTCACCCCTGAACTAGCAAGGCTCAATTTTAGTTGTGTTTCTGCTCTACATCCTAGTTTTCATGGCAACATACCCCCAATATCTAATCAAAATTAAAAGGCATATTTACTCAAAACTTCCAAAAAGTCATATGAGATAAAGAAATGTAAGCCTTATGAGAAAATACCAAATGTAGAGGCCTTTTTGATACATCAGAATGTTCCTAATCTCCTCTGTGCCATTATTGGTAGAAATAAGCATGTATTTGAATACAGACCAGATGGAAAACATCTGCCTTATTTCTAATAGTAAGTTAAATTATCTATTAAATGAAAAAAATTATCCCAATTCTCTGAATTTTTAAAGAGATCTTATAAAATATGCAAGATATAAAAAGATACTTTTCGGGGCACCTAGGTGGCTCAGTCGGTTAAGCGTCCAGCTTCGGCTCAGGTCAGATCTCACATTTGTGGGTTCGAGCCCCACGTCAGGCTCTGTGCTGACAGATAGCTCAGAGCCTGGAGCCTGCTTCGGATTCTGGGTCTCCCTCTCTCTCTGATCCTCCCCTGCTCGCACTGTCTCTGTCTCTTCAAAATAAATAAAAGACATTAAAAAATTTTTTTAATAAAAAAATTTAAAAATTTTTAAAAAAAGATACTTTTCCCATTAAGGAAACATGTATTATAGTAAAAATACTATTGAATTGGAGCCAGACCACATAACATCCATTATAACTTTAGATAAATCACTTAACATTTTTAAGGACTTGGTGGTCCTGGCTTTAAAATGCTGGGGCACACTGACACAGAGATGTGTCTGTGGAAATTGGACAAGTACTTGTCCGAGATCTTAAAAAAATAAATTAGAGCAAACATAAAGTTAAAAAGAAAAATTAAGCACTAATACAGTGTCTGATACGTGGCAAGTACCTAAAAATTGTAATTCTAATTTGGCTGTCGCTTTGTCACTGTTGTTGTTTTGTTGCTGAGACCCAGTTGACGTCAACCATTCCTTTCAATTTAGATTCAATTATGGGAGATTCCATTCAACATTGGAGAACGTGCAAATCTATGAGTATAGGACTTAATGACTCTGCTTACATTAGAATAAGAAATAACTGAAAATTGGGGGTAGCTGCAAATGTCTTGTTTCTTAATATTTCCAAACAAAGATCTTAAAAATGTCTTTTACTATATTAAAACTTTTTTTTTCAGTATTCTTATAGCATACTGTGTTGGTTTTCATTTTCGGGAATGTGAGTAGCTCAATAGTCAAAGAAACCTCTTCTTTCCCCACTAATATAATGTTATATATGCAGAGCTGAGTTCACAAGAAAGAAAACTCACAAAAATAATAGGGAGATGGAGGTGGGACATTGAGCCCTGACTGTCCATCACTTTCCATTTAGTGGCTCATTAGTGGAATGTAAGACTTAGGAGAGGGGCTGGGTGGTTCAATCGGTTAAGAGTCCAATCCTTAATCTGGGCTCAGGTCATAATCTCATGAGGGTTGGGCTCCACACTGACAGCACAGAAACTGCTTGGGATTCTTTCTCTGTCTCTTTCTCTGCCCCTTGCCCTGCTCGCACTCTCTCTCTCTCTCTCCCCCCTCCCTCTCTCTTTCTCTCTCTCCCTTTCTCTCTCTCATGCTCAAAATAAATAAGCATTAAAAAAATAGATTCTGGAAACTCCTCAAGGTGAGAACATGGGATAAACTAGTGAAAGGATTGTTGGTTGGAAAAGGGATGATACAGGGAAACTTCTTTTACCTGGCTTTACTCTCAAGAGAAAAACAAAGCCACCCTTTGAATTCACAACCATAGGCTACACAACCCAATAGTTTTGCAGTTTCGATTTGCATTTGGGAATACACATCCTTGGAAATTAAATTAAAGTGATTCCTGATTGAGCTGCAATCTAAGCAGAAGCAAATAAACACACATTCTCCCTAAAAAAATGTAGCCTCAACCCAGGATCCTTGGAATTCCAACATATTTATGGCACTCAAATATGAGCTCAAAATGAACCAAAAGAAGAAAGAAAGAAAGAAAGAAAGAAAGAAAGAAAGAAAGAGAAGAAAGAGAGAAAGAAAGGGAAGGAAGGAAGGAAGGGAGGAAGGGAGGAAGGAAGGAAGGAAGGAAGGAAGGAAGGAAGGAAGGAAGGAAGGAAGGAAGGGAGGTGCAAGAATAAAAGTAATCAGGAACAGGAACAAACAGACATAAAATAACAACAAAATTACATCTTCTATGTGCAATATACAATAATTAACTATATAGGGGCACCTGGGTGGCTCAGTCAGTTAGTTAAGCATCTGTCTGACATCAGCTCAGGTCAAGATTTCCTGGTCTGTGAATTAAAGCCCCGCATCAGGCTCTATGCTGACAGCTCAGAGCCTGGAGCCTGCTTCAGATTCTGTGTCTTCCCTCTCTTCCTGCCCTGCTTCTACTCACACTCCATCTCTCTCTCTCAAAAGTAAACATTTTTAAAAATTAAAAAAAAATTAACTACATCAAAAGCAAAAAGATCTTTTAAATATGAACAAAAAGACATTATAAAAGTTATATTTGAAAAAAATTGCCATCATAATAAATATGAGTATTAAAATTTTAAATCTAGTGTAAGAATTAAGCATCATATCAGATCAAACTGAAAGTGAATTAGTAAATGAGGAGTTCTGCCAAAAGTCACCCAGAATCATCAAAACAAGGAAGGAGATAGACAACATTAAATAAGTGACTGGAGTTCTTTTAGGAATGAATATGGAGAATTGGACAAAGATAATATAAAAAGGTGGGGAAATTTCTTTTAGAATTTATGAAAATACATACTTAAACCTATTTGATAAATTGACTTCCACAAAAATTACTGATGCTGCAGTATATCAAAGAAAAGAGAAAAATGGTAGGAAGCAAGCAGAAAAGAAAGATTTATAGTAGAGAGACATAAATTATAAGGGTAGCAGATGAAAGACAGTAGAATAATACCTTCAAAATAAGGACAGAAAAGGAATTTCAACCTAGAATCCTATTGGGTTTTTAGCTAACATAAAAATCCTGTTAAGCTATCAAATGCAAACCCTAAAAGACTAAAAATAATTGTACCTAAGAGTAAAATCTAATAAAATATGTGTATAAAAATTATGGACTTGATTGAAAGATAAGAAGGCTTATATAAAGATTCAGCATTTTTATGTAGATGAGGACTCAATATCATAAAGATGGCAAATCTTCTTTAAAACAATCTATAATAAAAGCTAACTCTTGGGGTGCCTGGGTGGCTCAGTCTAGCCTCCGACTTCAGCTCAGGTCAGATCTCACGGTCGTGGGTTCGAACCCCACGTCAGGCTCTGTGCTGATAGCTAGCTCAGAGCCTGGAGTCTGCTTCAGATTCTGGGTCTCCTTCTCTCTCTGCCCCTCCCCCTCTCATGTGCTGTCTCTCCTGTATCAAAAATAAATAAAACATTTTAAAACAAAACAAACAAACAAACAAAAAAAGCTAACTCTTATTAAACATGTACTTTGTACATGATGTTGTTCTAATTTGTGTTGTGCTCCACCCTCCCCCCGAAAAAAGTAAGGTCCACAATTTTTCACCATTTTGATAACTAATGCTGAGGAAATCAGAACGGTAAAATTAACTGATCCAAAATTGAAGAAGAGAGATATCCAATAAAAATTTTAACTATTTCCATGAAACTTGGCAAACTAACTAGAAATTTTATATTGAAAAGCAATAGGTAAAGAGCAGACATTTTTAATTATTATAAGACCAATGGGGTCAGTCCACAGAACTTAAAAACAGACCCACACTTATATATGGAAAATTTGTGGAGCAAAATTGACGTAGCAGCTAAATGTAGAAAGAAAAGTTCTTCATTCAGAAGCTCCTGAGACAGTTGATCAGCCATGATGAAAACATGAAGTTGGATCTCTATTGGACATGTAGAGAAAAAAGTTTATGTGGACTAAGGAAAGAAATATAAAACTTAAAGCTTTTTAAGAACAGATGAAACTACAGGGCCATATCTTCATAAACTTAATGTAGGAAAAAATTTCTTAAGAAACAAGATTTAAAATGAAATAGAAGAATATTAATAAATTTAACTACTTTATGAGTTTTTATAAAAATGTATATGAAAAATACTACAAAGAAAATAAAAAGGCAAACCATAATATTAGCCAAGGTATTTGCCACCAATATAAATGAAAGTTAATTAAAATCCTGTTTACATAGGGGTGCCTGGGTGGCTCAGTTGGTTAACTGTCCAACTTTGGCTCAGGTCATGATCTCATGGTTCACAAGTTTGAGCCCTGCATCAGGCTCTGTGCTGAGATCGCAGAGCCTGGAGCCTTCTTTGGATTCTGTGTCTCCCTCTCTCTGCCTCTCCCTCACTCATAGTGTCTTTCTTGCTCTAGAAAAATAGAACATGAAAAAAATTTAACCATAAAAAATAAAATAAAATCCTGTTTATATAAAGAACTGTAAATCACTAAGACCAATATAAAATTAAGAATGACATGAACAAACAGATACTGAATTTAAAAAGGGACACAGAAGGCTTAGACAAAAACTTAAAAATTCTCAACCACACTGAAAATCAGGTGATACTCATCAAGACCAAGTGAGTTAACTTGACATATCTACAAGTTGGCAAAAGTGACAAGTCTGATGATACCAAGAATTGTTAAAAGATAAAAGCCAAACTCACGAGTGGGAGTAGGTGTGCACAGTGATACAGCCATTTTAAACAATAATTGAGTGAGATCCTGTAGGTTAAAGAAGTACACACCAGTAATAATCTCTTTCTCAGGCATTTGCTCTGGAACACAGACACCACACCAAGGGACACGTAAATATTTGTGACCACTTTGCCTGTATTACCAAAACAATGAAAACTTCCTTCCAAACACCACCACATAATAGAGTATATCCAAAGAAATAGTACATCGCAGTAAATGGGTATTCTCATTTTTTTATTTCATATTTTCATCCGGAACTACAAGTATAAATCTCAAAACGTACTGTTGAGTAAGAGAGAATCAAGTTACAGAAGATGGATAATATGCTTATATAAAGTTGAAGCAAACATTCTCTTCTTAAAAAATAAATGTACAAGTGGTAAAAATAATGATATTTCTAGTAATGAGAAACATCAATTTGAGACAACTACAGTGAGGGCGTACCACCGTGGAGGAGGCTCAAGCATTTCAACCTGATTAGTAATGCTTTACTTCTTCAGCTCGGTGCAGCATATAAGGATATTTGCTATAATATGCTGTATAATATTTTATTCATCTGATCTATTTAGTAAAATGACCTAAATGAATAACGGATGCGTTGGAGATCAGGACATATAAAAAACTTGGTTACAGTCACCAAGGATCAGATGAGGAACAGAAAACACAGCATGTAACATGTAAACCCACTAAGGTCTAAGCAGGGAGAACCTAATGTCACTTGCAGAGTCCCAATTAGGGTTCAGTTGTTGTTGTTCTCCACAAAGTAACAACCAGGCCATGTTAAGAACTAAATGCTGACCAGTTAATTAAGGGCACTAGCTGGCCCAGTTCTTCTCATGCAACAACAAACTCTCTCAAATTGCACTTCAGAACAATCATAAATTATGTTGTCAAGTGACTTCTGGGTCACTCCACTTGCAAACAGTTCAACTGATAAATATCAAGAGGCTTTTATGTTAGAGAAATCTGAGATCCACTTTTCTGCAGAAATCTTCATGTTTTCTACTAATTATAAATTTGTTATATCAATGTCTCAATATTAAAAACTCTCCAGCATCATACAAGAATGAGTATTTATTATAAGAAACTAGGTTTTTAATAATTAATGACAATTCTAAACCTTCACCTTTGAAAAAGTATTTCAAATGGCCTTGAATTCATATCTCCTTTCAGTATCTCTTTGACCTTACAATAGAATCTCAGGGTAATACAGGGGCGCCTGGGTGGCTCAGTCGGTTAAGCGTCCGACTTCAGCTCAGGTCATGATCTCACCATTTGGGAGTTTACACACTGCATTGGGCTTTGTTTTGACAGCTCAGAGGCTCCTGGAGCCTGCTTCGAAATCTGTGCTTCCCTCTCTCTGCCCCAACCCACGTGTTCTCTCTCTCTCTCTCCCTCTCTCTCTTTCTCTCTCTCTCTCTGAAAAATAAATATAAACATTAAAAATTTTAGAATCTCAGGGTAATACATATCTCATTATCTCTATTTTAGGGGTAAAGATTTAGCTGATTTTCTATAAAAATATGGATACAAATGTTTTAATTTACTTCAGAAAGCCCACTAAGGTCTAATAACTTTTAAAATAATAGGTGGAAAGTGAATTATATGAGACTAAATTAGCTAAATCTAAATTAGATAAATCTGTGAAAAGGAAGTCACAAAATTAGAAAATATTAGAAATCAGTAAACAGCATTAAAGACATTAAGTAATTTTGTTTCCACATAGAATCAGACTGGAAAAGTTTGATGTAATAGAAATATCTCCTGAACATATAATGCCAGTGATTCACATGGATTTTTACATCACTGAAATTGTTTTGGTTCATTAAGAGTTAACTCAATTAAATTTAATTGGCATTAGTATATTATAGTTCCCATATTATAAATAACTTAATACTTAGATAATAGCATATTAATTACAATATCCTTTGGGTATTTATTACATTCATTATGAGTCTAACATTTAAGGCCTCAGATTATTCAGGGAGAAGATTTGCCTCTACTCTCAAAAGACCGTTTTTCCCTCAGCCATGACTTTACACAGGTCTGTGAAGGCCAAACTTTATTTTGCTTTTGTTAGTATATTGTGCAGAAGCAAAATTAAATCAAAACAACATTCCCTTTGAGTGGCTCTTATAACAATGTGGAGGAGATCCTGGGACCTTAGGAGAGTTTTTTTATATGGAAAGTAGGAAGTCTAGATTGTAGATATTTCAAATTCCTCCTCTTCACAATGAGAAAAAAAGGCTAAATATTTTTAAAACACTGATTTTTCTAAGGTATGTCCCTGACATATATTTAGAGATGTAAGAGGACACGTTCAATGTATAAAGCAAACTGCAAGTGAATAAAGTAGTTGACCTGGTGTATTTCACTACCTTTTTGTGAAATTGGTCCATTCTCTTTTTGAGTCTCAGTTCATACCTATTTCCTGGGCAGGGACCAAGGTAAAGACTGAATCTGAGTGTTGTGCTGCACAAGGATATGCTGGGCTGTTACTTGTGCTATCTTGTTTGGGATTTTGTAAATTTCCAATGACATATTTTGTGGAGGAAGCAGCGCCTACTCCAGAAACAAAAGTACTGTCTACTGAAATGGTGCAGAATAAAGACACGTCCTCCTCATCCCCGCCCCCTGAGCCAAAGGACAAACCTCTGCTACCTAATTTTGTCTTTTTAATTTGTCTTTTTGTAATTAGCTTGGGCTGAAGTGTACGGAGGCAGTTCAAAAGGAATTTTCTCTGAAAATAAACAAGCTGAGAAAGCTACTCGTCTGCAAATACATACTAGCTCTTATCAAAAATAAGACAAACCCACAGAGCTAAAAGACAGAGCCAAGCACAACTGAAAGCAGTGAATTAAGGAAGCGCCTAGGAAGCAGGATGACCCAGTAGGGAACATTTCATGTCCTTGGCTCATTTGCCAGCTTGATTTCAACAAATCTTTGGGGCAGAAACTTCTTGGTGCCTTTTGTTCATGCAGTTATTGAGTTATTGAGATTATCGTGTCCTTCTCAAAATTGATGTCAGGTGTAGAGAAGGAAAAGGGAGAAAATATAAGTCATCTATTTAGTTCCCATTTCTCTAGATAAAGGAAATCTACACCTAAAGAGCTTCATCTACAAATGAATCTGATGTAGATGATGAGATCATGGCCTTGGAGCTTGACACCATGATTGGGTAAGACTGAAGGTTTTGGAAGGGGTGAGTGTGTTTTGTTACACTGAATCACTGGAGCCAGAGAGCAGACAGGAATTGACTGTTACACGAACAGATCCAAATAAATCACACCTCCTGTTACTTGTGCTTAACTTAGGCATGGCATAGGACTTGATTTGATCAAGGCCAGGAGCAATGGTGGTAATACATGCACCTGTACACTGAGAGGCTTGCCCCCTTAGAACAGTGCTCCAAGACTGTGTGTGAAGAAGCATAGCCTCATTGAAATAGTATATTATGGAGTATTCACAAAATTAGATGCTATTTTTAAAAACAAAACAAAATAAACTGTTGTGGCATCGATGCTAATAGAGGAACAGAGAGATGGCATCAACACTGGATCCAGAAGGAACAACTTTGCTTGTTTGCACAGGACCAAGGTGGCCAAATCCCCAGGTTGTCTTGCTGTTTTTCAAGGTTCCTGTGGTTGATTTGTCACTTTCCCTTTGATAATTACCAGGAAGAAATCCCAATGACCCCAGCCACTTGCAGCAGCTTGGTGGTTTCCTCATTAGTGCAGGGGACTCCTCCCGCCTGGGGACCTGACTTTAGCCCCACTGTCACCTTTCCAAAGCTGATCAGGCCCCACTAGGAGGTGGGGCAGGAGTAGGGAGGGTCAGAGGTCTTCAGGCCAGAAAACTCTGCCTTGTTTGGTTCTTGGCATACATTCTTGTCCTCTTTGTAAAGAATTTAAATAAAATGCTTCAAAGTAACACACACACACACGCACACGCACACCCACATGCACGCACGCACGCACACATGCAGGACAGAGAGATCCAACTGCCCCAGGCATCCCAGCTGAGCTCACTAACAGAACACAGACTCCTAAGTGAACCTGGGCAAGACAAGTTGCCGAAACTCCCAGTCCACCTACACAATCATGAGAACAAAACAGCTGTTGTTTGAAGGCATAGATTTTCTAGGGTCACAGTATATGCAGCAATATATAATTGATACAAACACTTCTTCCTTATCACTACTATTTATTGTTGAAGATTTTCTAAGACACTCCAACATTTTCCTGAAGGTTGTAGCTTTGGGCACCACTTCCTATTTACTTTTTTTCTATTCTCATTGTGAGGGAATTCAGTAAGCTCTCTTTTTCTCTGACTCTTCAACTCATAAGCTTTTATAGTTTCTTGATATCTTATTAATGAAAACATTCACCTTTCAAATACTTTGCTGTGTGTAAGTAAGCATGGCCATATCCTTAGCCAAACAAGGATCCAAATATTCTATTTATGCACTCAAAAATCTTGAAGTTATATGGAAACCAATTTGACAATAAACTATTTTTAAAAAATATTGAAGATGAAAGGAAATCAGAAGTGTCTGGGTGGTTCAGTCAGTTGAGCATACCCTTGGTTTCCACTCAGGTCATCCCAGGATTGTAGCAGTGAGCCCCACGTTCAGCTCCATGCTGAGTGTGGAGCCTGATTAAGATTCTCTCTCTCTCTCCCTCTAAAAAATAATTAATCAATTAAATTTTTAAAAAAGATTAAAGGAGATCATGGAGATCACTTCAACAATAAACAACCTACCAATGATAAACGTCATCAGATGACTTAGATAACTTCTGGAGAACTCACTGGTAAATACACTGGTAATTATGATGCAACATAAGAAACCATTTTAGGGAAAACACTCTTGGATTTAAAAGCCAGATTTGAAAAGAAAAAAGTTTTGTAACTATGTATGGAGATGTATGTTAACTAGATTTACTGGGGCAATCATTTTGCGAGGCATACGAATATTGAATCATTATGCTGTACATCTGAAGTTAACATACTAGTATATGTCAGTTATATCTAATTTTAAAAAAGATACAATTAAAAATAAGTTTATATTTAAACATTAGGACAGTCATATAAGAGTGTACATTGAGTTCAAATGTAAAACTCTGGCTTGAAAGGAGTATTTAATTTGATGCTTAAAACTTTCTACTTGATGTCTGAATTTATTATTTATCACTATTTGATTTTGATCAGTCATTTACCCTCCCTGCACCTCTCTGATTTTTTTTTTTGAGAGAGGGGGATGCAAGTGGGGAGAGGGGAAGAGGGAGAGAGAGAGAATCTTAAGCAGGTTCCACACTTAGCACAGAGCCCAAAGTGGGGGCTCAGTCCCACAATCTTGGGATCATGACCTGAGCTGAAATCAAGAGCTGGGTGCTCACCTGACTAAGTTACCCAGGCACCTCAATTACTTCTAATTTGCAAATAACATCAGCTACATCTCAGCATTGCTGTGAAATCTAAGTACAAAAAATAACAAAAAGCTAATAAAAAACCTCACAGATGATTGACCTACTATCCTATGAGTTTGAATTTTCGTTAATCTATGTTGGTTTAATTTGCAGATAACAAAATTAATGCCTCTAAAAAGCATTCCTACTATCACCAAAAAGTGTTTTTTTGTAATAACAGAACACAAGAGCCTACTAATGTTAACCAGTTATAAATAGCCTATGTTCCTATATTTAATATGTTCAAGTGTCATTAAAACCAACCAAATATCTTGTTTTCTGAAGCAATAGAGCTTATTAGTGTTTGAAAATAAAAATCCATCGTGGAAATGAATAGCTCATTTTTAAAGTGTATAATCCAAAATAAAAATAAATTGTAGTTACTAGAATGTACAATGTTCTTTCAACCCACCGAAAAAATTACCAGTTCTTCCAAATCCCGTGCAGCCCATGTCCTGTCTTCACTACAGACTAAATCCTCGTCATGCTCCAAGATGAATCTCGGGGTGTCACTTCTCATCTGAACTCTCCTGACAGCTGGTTTGAGTCCCAATGTCCCCGGCGCTGCTGCAGCACTTTGTGTTACCTTGACTGTGAAGGGGCCACAGTCTAATAATCAATTTACTTGCTCGGAGTCAAGGAGTATACAATTTACATTTTTCATCTCCAATGCGTAGCATAAAAAATGGCCTGGTGGTCTTTCAGGTGGTCTGAAAAGGTTTAAGAATCTGGAATTATGGAAGGGAATATGAGGAAATAAATGCTATTTAAGTTAACTTAAAATCAAGGGAAAATATGACCCAATCCCTGGGTCATATTTCTTCAAAAATCTTCAAAAATTTTTAACACACATTGAGCCACTTGAGTTCCATACCAAAGAGAAACCTGAAAGCACAGCTGTGGAGGCTGCCGGGTGGTGTGTTCTCAGCATGAGCGGGTACCTGAAGCTAATGGCACATTGCCTTTTGGAGCACCAAAACTTCCAGGTGTCACTAAGAGAGTCGTTACATGGAACACATGCCAAGTTCCTGAAAATGCACAAGGCAGAAGAAGACTAGGAACACGTGAAATGGTTTACAGTCAAATAAGTAAGAATATTTCTTCACAGGGACAAAAAGAGAGAACCTTGTGTGGGTGAAACCACCATCATCATCATCATCACCATCACCATCATCGTCATCACCATCACCATCATCATCTTCGACAGGAGTTAAATCTAAGTCTCACATATAATCAGCTCAACTAGAAAATCTCCTCAGCTGGATAAAGCCCTGACCTTCATTCAGGAAACCCAATATTATACGTGAACTTAAAAGTTATACATATTAGGGCGTCTGGGTGGCTCAGTCGGTTAAACATCCAACTTGGGCTCAGGTCATGATGTTATAGTTCATGAGTTCGAGCCCCATGTCTGGTCCTGTGCTGACAGCTCAGAGACTGGAGCCTGCTTTGGATTCTGTGTGTGTCTCTCTCCGATCCTCCCCCACTCATGCTTTGTCTCTCTCTCTCTCTCTCTCTCTCTCTCTCTCTCTCTCAAAAATAAATAAACATTAAAACAATTATAAAATAAAAAAATAAGTTATACACATTAAAATAGCATTGTTTGAATTAATTATGGAAAGAGTTTATACTTATAAGAAGAATTTTATCAAAATTATTTTAAGTAGAGCTTGTTTTTTTAATGTTTATTTATGAGAGAGAGAGACAGAGAGAGAGAGAACAAGCTGAGGAGGGGCAGAGAGAGAGAGAGACACACACAGAATCTGAAACAGGCTCCAGGCTCTGAGCTGCCAGCACAGAGCCCAGTGCAGGGCTCAAACTCACGAACTGCGAGATCATGACCTGAGCCAAAGTTGGAGGCTTTACCGACTGGGTCACCCAGGCATCCCTAAATAGAGCTTCTTAAGAAGCTGCCTTTAATAGAAGAAGTCAGATCTTAATATAAAGAAGTTCTCAATTGTAAAAGATAGAAAAATATGGATTAAATTATAAGGAATTAATGGGCCGATTTTTCAAGATCCTGTTATGTGAACATAAAGAAAGTTCAAAAATATGTCATGCATTATCCACCACAATGGAAAAGGCACCTATACTGCAAAAAAGTTGTAGATGCCAAAAGTAAATTTCTAAATAACTGAAATTTATAAACTTATTTAAATTTACATTTCAAAATGCTTAAGAAATCCATAAATGTATTTCAAAAAATAGAATGTCAATTCTTGATTTGATATCTGAAGCTTAATACAGTAATACTGAAACACCTGGGCTTGCATACGTCTACTACCAAGAAAAGAAACACACGCACATCTGAAACTTGGTACATGCCTCTGAAGAAAGTGTAATCGTGATGACATGGAGTAGCTCAGACCAGTCATGAGTCCAGGATTCTACTATCACTTCAGTTCTTTAATTGACTATGAGATCTTGGCCACATTACTTAAACTTTTCGGTCATAAGTTTATTAACTTATTAAAAGAAGTTGTTACAGATCTTTTCATAGTTCCTTCATATTCTGTCAGATTAAATTATTGTGTATCATAATTGTCTTTGGGAGCAAGCATAGATGAAACTTGAATAAATAGTTATTGTAACTTTTGTCTACCTTAGACCACAATTAGGACATACAGATACCTTTGTACTTTATCTCTTTCTTTCTTCCATGTGGGAAATCTAATTTTGGGCTATCTCCCTTGATTCTAACAATGCTTCTGGCTCCCATACTGTTCATTTTTCATCTACTTTCTCATGTTACATCATATTGGATGAGAGTATTGACTGAATAAGAAGTGAGAAGAGAACTGAACCATCCATACTCCCCCCCATTATCATCACAAAGCTAAAGCCTACATTACATGTGTGTATATTTACATACATAGATGCATGTGTATATCTATAGTGGAAGGGGGATTACATGGAATCCTTCTATTCTTCTAATTCTCTCCAATCCATACTCATACCTACATTTTCTTAATTGAGAAAGAGAAAAGACTACCTAAGTATGTGGCTGTTATATGATCTTTTTTTCTTGGTTTTAATTTTTTTCTTCTTTTCTAATTTTTTTACAAATCTATATTATTAAGGAATGAAAACTTGTACTCCAGAAAAAATTATACCCTCTATTTAAAACTGAATGATAATGCAAGTAGAATCAAATTTAATTAATAAGCTAAATGCTAAATATGATCTGGTGAAGTAACAAATTTGATGACTCACAAAACAAATTATAATTTTTTTTACAAAAGAAATGTTTTCCCAGAGTATTAGCAGTCCTCTAGTAATATAAGTAGACATGTTGAGTTCTGTTTAAAATTGCTTTGATTTTACTTAAAAGACCATTTCAATAAAACCAATACTCCAGTATTGTGGCATAATAACAACAGTGACAATAAGTTCTTATATTAATACACCTATTTTAATATTTCATAAAACTATTATAAGGGAGATCTTTTATTTTCACTATGAGGTCATTGAGACATAGCTAGGTGAAGTAATCTGCCCAACAACACACATTTAATAAGCCACAGAAATGAGATTCTAATATAGGCAGTGGGCCTACTTATTTCAGTGATATCTTATAACTATTAAATTCTAAAACATGAAAACATATGAAATACCAGTTCCACACCGGAAAGACCACACTTCTCCTTACGCAATATGTAATTTGTTTTCTGAGAGTCATGTGGAAGAACAATTTTGTGAAATCATGTGAAGCCATATGCCAAATGTCCACTGTAACCTTCAATAATTCATAAACTACTAAAGACCTATCTCATTCATAAATCCCCTTTAATCTACTTGTATTTTCACACTGTCTCACCTCTTTGGTTAATATATCATTAATTTAAAACAGACTGTTTAAAGTAGTATTTCTTTTGATTTCTCCTAACCTTTCTTTGTGTTTCAAGGGTGTCCTCTAATTGTAATATGAAATTTGGTGAATAAGTTCATGTTTATTATCTCCCAAGTTTTAGAAACTTTGATCATTTCTCTTTTCAACACTTTGACTTTCCATACAAAGAGTTCTTTTAAATGTATTAGATAAAAAATTCAAGAGTTGAGACAGTTTCAATTTCAAAGTCCTAAAATTTCAAAGGAATCCAGAAACTTGTTATTCAGCTATGTCAAGAGGAATTTTAAAGAAAGTGTTTCTAAAGTTAAAGAGTTCTGATTTGGAGATAGTTCTCTACTCTCATAAATGTCAGTGAAAAAAACAAACCAAGGACAAATGCAGTATATCCATTTCCTAAAACCCTGACCACTCATATATTTTCTAAGTCAGAGGCATCTTCATATCTTGAAATTTTGGTATACAAAATTTAAAATGCTATTCACAGGGGCACCTTTGGCTCTGGTCATGATCTCACGGTTCGAGCCCAGAGTGAGGCTTGCTGCTATCAGTGTGGAGCCCACTTCAGATCTTCTGTTCCCCAGCCCTCTCTGCCATTCCCCGCTTGCTCTCTCTCTCTCAAAAATAAATAAAATCTTTAAATAAATAAATAAATAAATGCTATTCATGTTAATTAGAATGATATGAATATCAGCAACAAATGATAGGTCTTTGATCACAAAATGCTTGGAATAAACTCTTAGAGTATTAGCAATGTTGTTTTCCACAGCATTTCCACACTTAAGATTTAAAAGATTAAAAATAATACTTTTAGCACAAAATTAGCATCCTCTTTACCCTAGATTTTCCAGTTTTTCTTTATTTTTTAATCTGGTTCCTTTTGTTCAAGTCTCTCAACTTAGAGAAACAAAGACAGAGTGTCTGGGTGGTTCAGCCAGTGAAATGTCTGACTTCAGCTTAGGATATTATTTCACAAAGTGTGGGTTCTAGTCTGGCGTTGTGCTCTGTCCTGACAGCTCAGAGCCTGAAGCCTGCTTTGGATTCTGTGTCTCCCTCTCTTTCTCTGCTCCTCCCCAACTCATGTTCTCTCCCTCTTTCTCTCCCTCTCTCTTTCTGTGTCTCTCTCTCAAAAATAAACATTAAATTTTTTTTAAAAAGATAAAAACAAAAACAAAACCAACCTTATTCAACGTCTCAGACTCCTCCACCCCACCCGCACTCCTCACCTACAGCCAAGAATCTTCAAACTAACTCATAGCCTACACTCCAGCTGCCCACTTCCAATCCTTCATTAGCATACTGCCACGGGTCTAGGAAACTTTACCAAACTCATTTCTAAGGTCTCCAACTGTCCTGTCTTTCCATCTCACAAACCTGTTGATCACCCCCTCTTCCTTAATATGCACCAGAGAGATCCTTATAATCTGTTTGGAATTCCTTTTACTTGTCATAAGCATTCTCCCACCTCCCTCTAAGCATTTTTCCTACCTCCCTAAATGCTTCTTCTGTCTCTTCTGACCTTTCAACTTCTCTCTGACCATTTAATGTTGCTGTTTTTCAGAATTCGGTCCTGAGCATACTTTTTCTTTCAAACCACATTTTCTTCAGGTACCTTCATTCATAATCATACCTTCAATTATGCCCATGGAGAACACTGCAAAATCTCTATCTCCAATCTAACTCTTACTCCTGAATCCCAGACCATATATGTAATTGGCTTCTAGACAACTTCGGTTTCACTTTTCAAAAGACTTTAAGTTCAATAAATGATTCTAAAACTGAGGTCATCATTCCTCCTTCAGAACCTTCTTGTCTTCCATCGTGAGCGAATTCAATAAATAACAATCTTAAGTTCCTCAAGACAGAAAGCATATCCTTACTTTCTTCTACCTCATCTTCTACCTAGGATCGATCACCATGCCTTGTCAAATATGCCTTCTAAATATCATCCAAATCTGACTTCCCTTCATGCCTATTTACCTTCCTGGTCCAAATCATCATCATTATTATCCTGGAATTTTACTCAATTTCCATATTACAGCCACAGTGATCTTATTCATAATTTAATTCTGAATTATGCTGAAATTGCCTTGCTTAAAATTGATCAAAGTCTTCCTGTTACAGGAATTTTAGATTCCCAAATCCCTATGATGCCTTCTGTGACTTAGTCATTGATTTCCTCATAAAACTCTCTCACTTACTTTCTATGTTCTAGTCAGTTATGGACCACAGTTGGCCATAACTTCTTGGTCACTGTTCCAATAAAAGATGTAAGTATATCCTCCTCTTGAATATAAACATGCTCTGTGGCTGCTTAATCAAAAGAATACAGCAGAAGTGATGTTATACAAGTCCCTGATCTAGTCTTAAGGAAGGCTGGCACGTTCTGTTGCCTCCCTTGTGACACATTCATTCCTGGGACACTCCTTGGAATGTAGCCCTCATGCAGTCAGAAGCCCAATCACACAGTGCTCCCAGCCAACAGCCAACAGCCAACATAACTGCCAGTCATAAAAGTGAGCCATCTTAGATTTTCTAGCGTCATGAAACCCAGCTGAATTTATATAGGGAGAGAAGAATTGCCCAGCTGATACCAGTAAACTTACAAATGACATTATTGTAGTTTGAAGTCACCAAGTTTTGGGCTAGTTTATGGCAGAACGGTAATAATGTCTATATTTCATCTTACCTAAATTCTAAGCCACAGAGACAGAACCTATGTTTTATTTATTTACCTCCATATTTCCAAAGCCTACCAGATTTTCTGATGTGCCAGTAGGTGCCCAATTGGTATTTATTGACTAGTTTAACTAATAAATAAATGAGAAGATAAAATATTACTATCCCATTTCAATGAGGGCAATATGCCTACTGGTAAAAATTCTGAGTTAGGTCAGACTTTATGGATGGAATCATGCCTCTCCACTTACTGCTGAGTAATCATGAAAATGTTACATGAACTCTGTGTGTCTCAGTGGGATTATCTACCAAGTGGGGTGGTGTTGGTTTGAGAGTTAAAAGAGATAATACATGTAAAAGTGTTAATAATATATCAGAGATTTGAGTAGATTGTATTTATTACTAACTTACTGAAATGATAAACTGTGAAACAGGAAACCTGAGTAACTTTTCTGAGTTTCTTTACTACTTGGCCCCAAGTTGGGACTAGAGAGCTGCTTTTCTGACTGTCTTTTGTTCCTTCACACCTTCTTATTTTTTTGTTCTTTTTTAAAATGTCTCCAACACCTGTGGTAGGCAGAATAATGGCCTCTTAGAGATTATAATTCCTAATTCCTGTAGTCCAAGAATATGTTAAGAGGAATTAAGATGGTAAATGGAATTAAGATCGCAAATGGATTTGCTAATCATCTGATTTAGAAATGGGGAGATTTTCCTGAGTTAATTGGGTGTTCAAGTTTAATTACAAGAGGATTAGAAGTGGATGAGAATGCAGAAGAAGGAGGGCCCCAACAGGATAGAATCTGAAAAATGCAAGAACAATGCAAGAGGGACTTGAGCTGCCATTGCTGGAGTTGAGACGGAAGGACATCTGCAGAGGAATCCCGTGGCCTCCAGCAGATGCATGAGGTTTCCCCAAGCACCTCCAAAAAAGGAATGTAACCTCGCTAATGCCCTTGATTTTAGTTCATTGAGACTAAATTCAGATTCCAGCCTCCAGAACTATAAGATAATAAATTGGGAATGTCTAAACCATGAAGTTCATGGTAACTTGTTATAGTAGCACAGCAGCAATAGAAAACAAATACATTCCTTAATCTTTTTTTTTACTCATAAACTTGCCTGCAGATCTAAAAATCAACATATGAGGAGCGCCTGTGTGGCTCAGTTGGTTGAGCATCGGAGTCTCAGGTCATGATCCCTGGGTCGTGGGATCAAGACTTGCATCAGACTTTGCACTCTGCACTGAGGGTGGGGCCTGCTTAAGATTCTCTCTCTCTCTCTCTCTCTCTCTGTGTCTCTCTCTCTCTCTCTGCCCTGCTTGTGCTGTGTCTCTCTCTCTTTCAAATAAAATAATAATAATAACAAAACAATACATGTTATATTTTCTGAAGTGGTCCTTGGATTTATGGTACTGAGCTCAGGTATTTCTATAAACGACCATTAAAATTCTATATTCCTTTGTTAATACATTTCACCACTGAAAGGGATAATACTATTTCCTTTTCCTGTAACTTATAGTAGATATGAAAAGGGTAAAGAGAAGAAAATATTAGAAAAAATAATAAAGTTAAACTTAATAATTCGAGGATTTTAGAGTGGTAATTTCCACCAGAAAGCTCAGCATCTATGACCTTGACTTTCCTGGAGAAGGTAACTTCACCTCACTAATCTCTAGTGAAACAACAGAACTATTGAATTTATTGTAATTATAATAAATGCTCACACAATCCATACCATGTAGGCATAGGTTTTTTTTTAATAGCTAAATACCTCTTCCAAGGAAGCTAACCCAACACACTGACTATTAAATTGATTTAGGGCAACAAGATACAGAAGCTGTCACACCTGTAAATGAACCTTTAACCATATGTTATGATGTGTTTATATGCTAATCTCTTCAGAAGTAGCAAAACCCTTGGATGCCACCTGGTTGGCCATATTTTCTGAATTAACTCCAGTAAAATGGAATAAAATTATAATTCATGAGGTCTGCATCCTTAAAATAGGAATAAGAATGTGAATTGATTATTTGGTGTATTAAGCTCTTAAAGCACTTATATAAAATGCTTGAACCAGTACAGAGACAACTCTCCAAAAGGAGATTTCCAAAAAGTAGAAATTATCTCATTTGAAACAGTCTAAATATTTGTCATTTCTGTAAAACAATATGAAACAGTCACTGTCATTGTAAAATACTAGGGTCTGTTTATTGCTTTGGGTATTCACCAGGGAATGAAAAGCAGAAAAGAAAATGCCTTGGAAGATACAAGGGTGTAAAATCAACTACTTTGAATGGAAGCACTTAATATGGTATATTTTCTGCTTCTCCATTCCAAGGAAATAATTGGGTAAGACTGCGACCTACTTTATGGGAATCTTGCTATTCTTAGTTTACCTTGATGAATTTAAATGACAACCAGAAAAGTCACATTATAAGTAAGTATGTGGTAACTACTGTAGGCTATATAAATAAGAGTTTACATGACCTGTCTTGTATACATTAGTGTAACTTGGCTGCTGTTGGGAATTTGGTTTTGTATGTCCTTTTCTCATCCAAAATAAATAACATTGTTCAGTGATGAATCATTTATATGAAGTAAAACATAAATGGAAAATTAATATGGAAAGATTTTCCTAAGAAGTTTTTTGGTAGTTCCTGTGTCTTTGTACCAAGCCTTTTTTGAGAGGTTAATGAGAGAAGGCTAATGAGGAAGACTGACCTACAAAAGGGTATATTGTGTCTCTGATAGTCAGTGAAAGACCAGTATATACCAAGATGTTTGTTTGGAGTCGAGACAAAAGGCAGTCAATTGAATGGTGATAGATTCCAGTCTAGTGAAATAAGTCAAAATTAGGGGCAAAGTTTAGAAAAAGGCTAGATTATAGCTCAAAGGCCCCATGGGCACTCGGGGTTCATTCTTGACACCCTTAAAGTATCAGAAATGATAAGCAAGATAACTTTGTTGGAAGTCCACCAATTGGCTTAGCAAAAGTAATGATCCTGCTGAAAGCTCTGTTATGATTGGCCTAAAACTGATACAGGCCTGGATGAAGTCAGAGCCCATCCAACAGCCAAAGTTACTATTATTTGAGAAACATAGGGACAAAAAGCTATTAAGGGATGAGAAATAAAAGCCTATGGCTTTACTGATTAAAACACATGGTTGCTTTCTCCAAACTTCCATATGAAGATTTAGATAATATGTTTACAAGATCTCCTTATCTGTGAAGATCACAAATGAATCCCCCCACACACAATGGAAACTTTTGAATCAGACAATATTGGTCTCTAAGTTAGAACCAAATTATTGACATTGCCTTTGGTCACAAAAAATGAACAAGTTATTAAAAGATCATTATTTAACATGGATAAATTTATGCTGTATTTCCTAATAAGAGGATTCAAATTACTTCAGCAAGACTTTTGAACACATAATCAATGAGGCAGAATGGTACAATGGAAAGAAAAAGATAATTTTTTGGAGTCCTATCAAAACCCAAGTCTTCCTGAGACTGATGCAGAAACAGATTCAAAGGCAAAATCAGGAATATGAGTGAGACAGGTGGACAAAAATATAAGATAAAACAATGCTTTTATAGAAAAGATGCATACCTTCCTATAAATATTAAATACAAGAACAATGTAAAGACATAAAGATTCTTTTCAATCAAGCTGGACTGGAAAAATATGAAACAAAAGAAATGCTATAAAGCTCTAGGAAATATAAACTTCTTAAAAGGAAAAACCTCAGTAACTCAACCAATCTAATTTCCACAAATTGTCTTTCAGGAAACTGGCCACAATAAGTTTATCATTTGGTGAATTAAAATATTTCCCCACAATTTACTAGCTAAAGAATTTTAGTCAAGTTACTTAACTTCTGAGTCCTATAGCACCTAGAGCATATTAGATGTCAAAATATTTACTTCCCAAATATTAATATCTACAGAGCAATATTATAGAACTAAGCTATGAATAAGATTTAGTACATTCCCACATTCTGAAAACTTAAAGATGAAAACCAATATATTAGATATTAAAGCACATTATGTGCAAAAGGAAATCAAGAGGAAAAATGATTGATTTACAAATTACAGAATCTTGAACAGTATAGTATTGATGTGGCTCTGAACAATGAGGTAGAACTAAAGGAAAGGTCATCACAACAAAGAAAATTATTTTCTTTAAAGCCATGGAGTGGGGCACCTGGTTAAGTATCCAGTTCTTGATTTCAGTTCAGGTCATGAATTCACAATTCGTTTGACCCTCACATGGGGTTCTGTGTGGACAACATGGATTCTGCTTAGGATTCCCTCTCTCTCCCTCTCTCTGCCCCTCCCCAGTTCATGTTCTCTCTTTCTCTCTCTAAAAATAAATAAATAAACTTAAAAAGAAAAGAAAAGAAAAACCATGGATCTCTGGAGAGAAGGACCAGGAGGCAAGAGAGGAGGAAGAAGAAGAAAGAAGTGGAGAAAGAGAAGAGAAGAATGAGGAAGGAAGAAAGAGGATGAAGAGGAGCAGGAGAACCCCATCAACAACTCATGCAGTGTTAGAAAGACGCCTGGCCATCCCTTATCTGGTTTTCCCTTTCTTCCATTGAATTAGCAATTTTAACGACACATATATTTAACTAGAACCAGGATCACATTTTCGAGCCTTCTCTGCAACTAGTATGATCAGGTTAGTAAGTGCTACTAAGTTCTGGCCAATGACATGTAAGAAGACATGATATGTGCAAATTTCAGATTATGTTCAAATGCAGAGAGTATGTTCTTCCTCACTTCTTGGAAATGGAGACATAGTACTGAGTTACCATTGATCATGCTGAAAGGAGCAAAATGCTTCAGGTGGTAGAGCCTGGGTTCCTAAAATGACCACATGGAATATATCGATCAGATCAGATCAGCTCTTCCATCTGTATCTGAGTTATTATGTGACAGAGAATTAAACATTGATATTGCTTAAGTCACAGTTATATGAGGTCTTTTTTTACACAAAGCCAAATCTATATGTAATTAATTATATGAATTTAAAAATGGTAAGTAGTCTGTCTGATATGACTGAACCACTATATGCCTAGGAGAGAGAACAGATGAATGAGGCCAAAAAGTGAAGACTCTGAAAAGTCTAGACTGAGAATATTGCATTGTTTTCTATGCAATGAAAGGCCACAGATTATGTCAGAAAGGAACAGGACAGATCAAATATGTACATTAGGAAAATAAAGTGTGCAGAACAGATTAAAAGGAAGAAAGACTGAGCACAAAGACAGTGAACACTCTTTTGTAACAAAAGTATGACATAGGGTTGTGGCCACAACAGTAAGAACAGGAATGAGGAGTATTCTTCCAATTTTGAGATAGAAATGACAGAATTGTGCAAGTATTAAAAAATATTAGTAAGAGAGGGTGTTTGTGAGCAAGAAGGAGACATAAAAAGGTATAACAAAGACAATCTTAATCAGTTTAAGTTACCTGAAAGAAAATACAGGCTTAAGGGTATTATCTGGCAGTGAGACATAAGGAATCTTTTTTAAATGTGTTAAGTTCTAATCAAATTTAAGTGACAACTGGAAATACAAATGTGAAGTAACACAAGAGTTGGAGCCCTGTGTCTGTGTCAGGTACATTCACAAATAGAAATTGCAGTGGAAGAACTGGTAGTGAACAAAACAGACAAGGAAGATCAAATAGAACTAAAATTGAGAGCAGGAAACAGAAACATATCATGACATTCTTTTTATAAATTATTTTAACACTTTTTTCTTCCTCCAGCATATGGGATGAATGGAACATACGGTTCATATCACCTTGGAACATCAAATGGACTGTGAAATAATCTACCTACCGAATGATGGAGCCATTGGTCATCTGGACCAACCCAATTTGTCAAAGTTAAAAAATGTGACATGTAAAGGGATAGAGTGACTTATCCAGGAAAGTTTCACTAGAATGACAGAGTTCTCTATTCCCGGTGTGCTGGGCCATAATTTGATGCCCAATAATTTGTAAATCCTAGTAAAAGTAATCTAAAGATCTTTCCCCCTTCCCTTCACTTCTTTTTCTTCTAGAATTTCTTTATTTTTTTCTGTTTCAGAACCAATGGGAACTTGATAACTTTTCAAGGATCAGTGATGCTGAGGATTAATCAGCAAGAGGCCATAACAATTGGCTTTTCAGATTCTTCAGTTGCACTGGATAAAATTATGTGTAGTAGAAAATTTAGTTTGCATCCATACTTATCCTGTTATTCAAATGCATTATCTTCATAGTTTTTCAGATTAAAAGATGAATGCCAAAAGGAAAACTGTAATCTCCTCTCACAAGTAAAGCTGAGGCATTAAGATGAATGTACTTTTTGAAATGAATCCTGTAGATTCTTACAAATTCATTGCTTTTCACATTGTTATTTCTAGTATTTCTATCAAGGAGACAATTCAAACATCTACCATAAATAATATTTAGAGAAAGCAGTCAAGGATTCATTGATCTTGGTAAGCAGTTAGACTTACTTATTTTTAAGACCCATTCACTCTTTCAGGCTCCAAAGCACTAAAGATAAAATCTTCCTTCAGTGATGTGAAAGAGCAAAATAAATTCTTTGGACAAATAACAACCTCAGAGAGCGATTAAACATTGGAAAGAAGGAAACACAAGATATATTCGAAAGCAGCACGGCACAGTAAAAAGACCGTAGGGCCTGGGGTTGAAGGAATGATAGATCCAGTCTCAGTTCTTCTACAGCCTGTGACATTAACCTTCTGGTGTGTGCCTCATTCAGTCCCCTCATTCATAAAACTTAGGTCAAAGGTAACTAGATCCATGGCAGTGCTTCCGTAAGGAAAAAAGAAGCTAACAGCTGATAGTAGATGCATAAAAATTCCTTTTAGTTCACTCACACAAGCTTTTAAAGAAGAATTGCTGATATGATAATAAAAAAAGCCTAAAATGAAGGGGAAAATGTGTCTTTAAATATGAATTACCTGCCTGGATAATAGTTTAGCTTTTATTTAGTCATTTATTCATAAGGCAGAAATATTAAAAAATCAGAAGGTAACATTATCAGGAACATTATAGCAAACCCTTTTAATTCATCAAAAATAACAGAAAATACTTCATAAGTGAATAGGAGAGTTGCTGATAATTTCTCTGTTATTTCTAGAATCTATTCCAGGAGCTCCAAGATCTGTCTCTGAACTAAATCCTAATTATGGTCTCAAATCCAGCTTAATTTCTCCCTCTTCAAAGTCCATATTCCAGATTATTGCATACAGACAATGTATTATACACACACAATACTTTTATAATATTTATAATATTATTTTATAATCACAATATTTTACACTCAATATATCACGCAATTTCCTTGTATATCAAACTATATATATTTCCATGGCTGTACAAAAATCCATCAGATTGATTTGCTATCATTTGTTTAACTAATTCATGTACCTCTGGAGTTGTTGCTCCTGTCGGCTTATAATTATTTGGGAATTCACATACTGCTTGTACTGTGCTCATACTCTTTCTTTCCTTCCTTCACATTTTTTCTTAAATTTTACAATATAGGAATGTATTAGTGATAAATATAATTAAACACATTGAATACGGTTCTCCTAGTGAAATTCAAAGAACACAACCGGTTCATAAGACAGATACAACCTAAATAACTGATTTGAGATAGAAATTAATTCTTTTTATTTTTTTTATTTAGATTCTGGTTAGTTGACATACAATGTAGTCTTGGCTTCAGGAGTAGAAACCAATGATTCATCTCTTATATATAACACCCAGTTTAAAGTCTTCTTTTTAAAGTTTATTTATTTTGAGAGAGACAGATGATCCCAAGCAGGCTCTGTCAGTACAGAGCCTGATATTGGGCCAAACCCACGAACCTTGAGATCATGAGCTGAAATCAAGAGTGGATGCCTAACTGACTGACCCACCCTGGGGCCCCAGAAATTAATTTTTAATTTATGGTCACAACAGGCCTTTTGAGTTTTAGGGAGTAAAAGGTCTGCAACCTCCTCCCTCCTTTTAAGTAATCAACGTCTTATAATTGAAGAGCTGCCCCTGTGAGCTGGTTGACACTTCCCCTCTCCTGTACGACAACAATGAAAGAACTTATAACTAAAACTAGGGGAAATCACACTAGGAAAATTCAATTTAATTAATCCTGAATTTGAGATAAATCAGACAGTAAAAGAAAGTGAAAATCTCTTATAACCGCATCAGTTTGCTGTGTATCTTCCAAGGACTTTTTATAAATACATATAGACAAGTATTATATGGACACACGCACAATTTTTATAAATATAATCACAGTATTCTGTATCTGACATATGATGACCTTTCTTCTCATTGTATATAAAACTAAATATATTTTCATGACGATATAAAAATTTGTCAAGTTGACTTGTTATCCTTTCGTTAACTAATTCGTGATTAGTAATCATTTAACTTGCTTCTAATTTTTCACCATTGAAAACCGTGAAAATCCTTTACATATATCTTTGAGAAGAGATATGAATATCCCAAGGATAAATCACTAGATGTGGAATTTCTAGGTTAGACACACACATGTGACCAAGTTAAAATCATTCCAACTAGGCAAGACAGTCTTTGAAAAACCCCCAACTCTGAATGGGACCAATCTTTATAATACTGTCATTTTGACAAATTCTCCATATGTTGACTGAGTATATGTATCTCATATTATTGTATTTCCTGATCTTTAACATTTCTTATTTTGAGTTGTTTGCCTTTTGCTTACTGACTTGTAGGAGCTCATTACAGACATGTGCTATGGATATGAACCATTTGTCAACGGCATGTATTAGAAACATTGTCTAAGTCTGTTTTTAATTTTTCGAATGTGTGATAGGAAGGTTTTTTTTAAGTTTTATGTCATTAAATCTACTAATATTTTTCTTGATGCCTCATGTTCTTTATATGTTTGCTACAAAAGACTACTTCTATCTCTAGACTATAAAAAGACTTCTATGTACGCTTCAACTACATGTAGGAAATAGGGAGCTTCCATTATCTTTTCCAAATAATTACCTAATTGTCCCCAAGCCATTAATAGACTATTATAACTTTTCTCCTCAATAATAAAAACTTTATTTTTTAATTTTTTTTGCCATTTATTCATTTTTGAGAGACAGAAACATAGTGTGAGTGGGAGAGAGGCAGAGAGAAATGGAGACACAGAGTCTGAAGCAGGCTCCAGACTCCAAGCTGTCAGCACATAGCCCAACGTGGGGATCATGACCCAAGCTGAAGTAGGATGCTTAAATGACTAAGCCACCCAGGTGCTCCACAAAAATTTTCTGATCAGTAGAGTCTAATCACACACACACACACACACACACACATTTGTTTCTTAACATAAAAAAGTGCATAATTCCCCTCACTTTTAATCTAATCCCACAACTGTCTTTGTAAAAACAAAAGTGTATGTACATACTTTTACCTTAAAATATTTCTGAAAAGACTACTGTTTGATTTATTTTTACTTGTATTTGACAAATCCCTTACAAAAATACATAAAAAGAATTTTTCTGTTAATCTTGATTTTTTTTAAAAGTTTTTTATTTATGTATTTTTGAGAGACAGAAAAGGAAGGAGGGAAAGAAAGAGAGGGAGACAGGCAGAATCCCAACCAGGCTCTGCACTGTCAGTGTGGAGTCTGATATGGGGCTTGAACTCACAAACTATGAGATCATGACCTGAGCTGAACTCTGAAGCTTAACCAATTGAGTCACCCAGGTACCTCTACTTTGCTTTTTTCATAATTAGCGTAAGATAAACTTTATTTCCTGATGAAAGTGAGGGAAGGGGTGCCTGGGTGGCTCAGTTGGTTAAGCGTCAGGCTTCGGCTCAGGTCACGATCTCACAGTTTGTGGATTCAAGCCCCGCATCAGGCTCTGTGCTGACAGCTCAGAGCCTGGAGCCTGCTTCAGATTCTGTGTCTCCCACTCTCTCTGACCTTCTCCTCCTCATGTTGTCTCTCAAAACTAAATTAAAAACATTAAAAACTTTTTTAAAAAAGGAAGTGGGGGAAAAGGAAGGATGATAAACATCGAGCTTGACTCAGCACGGGGTTAAAATTTCCAATGAAATTCTCTGTTGAGATCAATTTTATGGGATCTGAAAGGGGATCAGAAACTTCCAATAGTTTTGATTTCTATCATGTTTTCAATTCAAGTTTTGAAGCCCCACTAGTAGAAAATCCC
>NC_043700.1:66350006-66362955 GCF_006229205.1 Suricata suricatta
TGGAGAGCAAGAGGGCCTTCTTTATTTAATAGTGGATTATTTTTAAAATTTGTTTAATGTTTATTTATTTTTGACAAGGCAGGGAAGGAACAATGAGAGAAGGGGACAGAGAATCCAAAGCAGGCTCCTGGCTATCAATGCAAAGCCCAATGTGGGGCTGGAACTCCTGATTTGTGAAATCATAACTTGAGCCCAAATCGGACACTCAACCGACTGAGCCACCCAGGTGCCTTGGGAGTGGAGATGTTTATGTGATTTTTATATTTTTTATATCTTTGCCTTTTATATAGATCTGTACCTTACAAACATTAGAGGGACTGGGGCCACTGAAATCTTCAAAACTAAATATGATCCTTTTTAGAATGTGTAAGAACAAATGATCTCTAGATATTAATTTAATATATGCATTGTCCAGGTGAGAAAGAAAGACCTACCATTAGAACCACATTTCTTCACCCGTGAGAACTGACCCTGCTCCAGGTGTCATCACCGGGTGCAATAATTAACCTCCCTGTGTCCCAATGATAGAATGGTATTCTGTTTCTTAAGTCCTTAGTATAAGGTGCAGTAATTTGCTTCAAATTCAGATGTGTATCAACTAAAGGAGATTCTTCAGCAAATAAAACAATAACATGGGGCTTCAAGCTTCTAATTCGACTTTCCATTGGAACAATATTTCCTTATCTGTGTAGCAGTTAAACTTGTGCCTTAAACATAAAGCTTGGAGCTTTAAATATCTATCAACAAAAAGGGAGCCATTTTCCTTTGATTTGTGGGATGCAATGATTGTTGGCATTCCCATAGCCACGGATTCCAATTTAAGGAGTGGCTGCTTAATGGTAGCTTGAAAAAATATTTGCAGATCACAATGGTCAGTTCATTGCAATATAAACAATCAATATTCATCCTTACTAGAGTAAGGGCTCCGGCACATGCCATCGCTCAACTGCAAGAACCATAAATATTCTTCACAATAAAGACAGTAATACGGTGGTTCTCTTTCATGATTTCTACTTCCTCCATATGAAGGCAATATGAAAGAGGTTTGTATTAACAATCAGTAAACATATGCTTAGCCTCTACAACTGGCTCAGTTCTGCGCTGCTAATGCATGACACACAATGCAAGTGTAGAGCACACACTATTAACGAGACTATAATCTAGTGCGGAACAAGACTGACACCTGACTGATTTAAGAGTCAGAAGATCTAGGTTCAAATCGGCTCTCTCTGTAAATATCTGTGTTAACCTTGACTAAATCACCTTGTACTGAGGGGGCTTCATTTCTCCATATTTTAAAATAATTAAATAAATGATACTAAATCTCCTTCAGCTCTGAGTCTATACTTGCATGAAATAACTAAAATAGACTTAAGTTCTGGGAACACTAGGACAGGGGAGACTAAAATGTTCCAGAAAAACTTCACAACGCATGAGAATTTCGAGTTTGTTTTGAGGGATGTATCTAAGATCTTATATATATATCACATATAATACAAAATAAAAGATATAATAAATAATATAAAATGTTAAAATACAAAAAATAAAAGACTAATAAAATAATACATTTAACTGAGGTACAACTGACAGCAATTATATATATATCTAAGTGGTATCAAGATCTTGAATAGTTGGTGGAGAGTTTGAAATCACTCCATTAGGAACTGTGCAACAACTTTAAAAGGTCCTTGGAGATTCATAAACTGCCTCCGTAGATTGTAGACCCCTTGAGTGCTGTTTCTTACCCATTAGCACAGTGTCTGGCACAAAGCAGGTACTAACAATATTGTGGAAGAAAGGGAATATTGATGAGGGTGGAGAGTTTATTGTCCAAAGAGTACATAATGTTAGGGGAGAACTTCATAAACCAGGCAAAGTGTAAACCTGATAAACCAGTACAAGTGATTTCCCAGTGCGGGTGATAAAAGCAAAGAGGAGGCACCTCTGCCCTGTAATCCAGGGTCAAAACCTAACAGCTTCTTCCAGATCAGAGTAAATGCTGCCTGCACGATGATCTGCTTCTGCTGGTGCCTGCTTCGCTAACTCCCTCTCTGAAATCCACCTCCTGCTCATACATTCCTGTGAAATTTCCTTTTAATCAGAGCTGTACTTGGGCCTCCCTTCTGGTCAGACAGCTCTGGTCTCAGCTTTCTCCCCAGACTCTCCAGAACTACGAGTGCCCTGCTTCCCCCGAATAATCACGCAGCTGCAAGTCAAGCCTGCACTCCGCTTCAGCTGACCTGCTTTGCCTGCCTGGCCCAAGGCCCATTTCTAGACTAATGTGACAAGCCCTGCTGTGTGATTATGTATGTGCCCGCACAGTCGAAAACAGCCATTCTTTGGACCTCATTTCACATTCCTCATTGATTTCCTTCTACGTGCGAGGTACATTTCTGAGCACCTCACTAAACTAAGAATCACAGTTTATTGACCATGACCTCTTTTCTTCTATTTCCACATTAACACAAAATACAGGACATTTCCCAGTTTCACCAATCACAATGATCTCTGCATTTTCTACATGCATGTACTACATATATTTAGGGGCATAGTATTCCATCTTCAAATCTTTAGTGTGTTTGTCTTTTTTATCCTACTGTATTCACAACATGCCAGGAGAAGGTGACTCTGGGTTTGTTTCCTCAAACAGCTCGGCACAGAGTCCCAGGAAATATACCTGAAAAATATTTACTGATTATGGAAAGGCGATATTTTCAGCCATGTGACAGAAACTTGCTGATGAGTTCCAAGCATTACAGACTTTCACCTTGACTTGGATGAGGCAATATAAAAGGAATAAGCAAGAAACATCTTCCCATTGACTAGTGAAAGGAAATGAATTAAAGCATAATTAATACAGTTGTAAATTAAAATTGTAAAAAGAAACCGCTTTCAATTTTTATACTAGTTGCATAATATAGAAATTCAAGATGAAAATAAACAGAAATGAAAAATTAAAAATGAAACTTAATGTATTTTTATGGGAAGATGAGAACATGTTTCTAAATACTTAAGAAATAATGAATTTAAAAATAATGACTACTCAATATTTGGAGAAAAATCAGCACTATCTCAAAAGTGAAAATCCCTACCAAGTTAAAGAGGGCATAGCAACTATAGATAACATCATCCTATTTTCAGTATTTGATATCATGGAGGACATAATAAGATATGCATCTCAAAGTCCTTTAGAAGGGTAAATCCTGAGTAGATTCCAAGGTGAATCTGTAATAAGCAAACCAAACTCCGTAAGTCTGATTCCCATTATATAATTTATGTCTGAAGGAAGTAATATCAGTACTAAAGTATGAAACTGAAATAGAAGTAGCATGGTCACATCATCAAGCATGTCCATTAAAAATAAAATGGAACTAAAATCGTGTTTCACTATGAGTAAGTATATTAACTTTAAATAATACATATAAAAAATAAATGTACTCAGGAAGCAAATTTGCATTTGTTGAGCATTTTTTACATCCCAAGTATGTCATTAAATATTTTTATAGAGACAATATTATGATATCATATTTCACAAATAATGCAATTAAAGACAAAAGAGGCTACCTAGTTTATCCAATACTACATAGCTAACAAGTAGCTTCCTAACCAATACAAGAATAATACAGTAAAAAATAAAAAATAAAACAAATAAAAAAAGATCAGGAAGATCCTAACCTACATATTGAATGAATATCATCAATATGATGTAGGTATTTCAAAACTAAATGTAATATTAGAATGTATTCAATATTAAATGATATGTTATCTTGAATATATGCCTAAACCATCATCAAAATTACCTGGGAACAAATATTATTACACCCTAGTAGGCCTCAATTCTTTTTTTATATAAAACAAAATAGAAATGAGGTCATATATGAGAGAAAAAATAAACCAGAGAATGAACTCATGTGCTGTGAGAAGTCTTGAGTTGAGTCCTTTACTTAGAAAATAAATGAACGGGTTATATATTGCCTTTAAGTTTATGGAGTCCCATCATGCTGAGGAAGCAGAGAGTTTTTTTGTTTCTTTCTGGAGGCTTGAATGAAAGAAAGGATATTTAAATTACAGCAGGACAAATTAAGTTAGACATAACGCAAAACTTCTTGACAAGAAGAGTTATTTTGTGATTAAATAGACTATCTGGAGAGATCTTGAAATCTTTCTCGATAGAAAGCATTCCCCAAGGACTGACAATTTATTGTCTTTACTATTCAGCATAGCATCCATCCCAGGGTTCTGAGGTCCTGATATTTTATTGTTAGATTTCATTTCACTTATCATGTTTCTAGTAACACAACAAAGTCTCTTCATCTTTCAATTTTACCAAGTTATTGAGTTTTAACAGTCTCCCCTCAAGGAAACCCTGTTCTCAGGCCATTCAAAAATAAAAATATCCTAATGAGGCATACAGAAGATTCAAGGGGAAGGTTCTTAGGTCGGATTCTATTCCTTGGACTGGTATGTAACTCCAAGTCTATTGTCACCCAGATGAGGAGAAAAGACAGGAAAGCAGAGTGTTTTTTCATTTGTTTGGTTTGGTTTTTTGTTTGTCTGTTTTTTCACAAGGAAAGCAGAGTTCACTCTACAGGCGCATGCCGGACCTGAGCATAAAACTGACACTGGGGTATATGACACCTCCTTAATTACCCGGGAATAAAAACAGCAGTGCCCCTTGGGGACCACAGCGAGAATCACAGCTTCTGTAGAAGGCCTAGTGGACCCAAAACAATAACTTCACAATGAAAATACTCACTTCATACTTATGTAAATGACCATTTTTGTCCATTAGACAAAAGCATTGGGCAAAAACCCCCCAAATTTTTAGAAAATGGCAATCCTTCTGGTATTATGTGTTTTTTTAAGTAGTTCTTTTCCTCAACAAAGGAATTCCATGTTTTGGTGAAGGCAATCAGGACAGACCAGCAGATGGGCAAATTAAATTTCACATTTCTCTCCACCCTTGCTTTCAGAGGGGAGAGTGTTCATGGAGCCATCAACAAGGCTTTAGGGAGGACCTCATTCATCCTCACAACTAACAACTAACTTTGATGCAGCCGGTGGAGCTAAAGAATAAAGAAGGAAATGGTGACCCCGCCTTGCCCCCAAGGCCAGGCTTTCCCCATTCGTGATCTCCTGTTTCTGAATATGAAGAATTTCTGAAGTCAAAGACGACAGATACACTGTTCAGAAAATAGTAAGGGAAGATCCTTGAAGATCCTGAATTACAATTTAACTGTAATATCAATAGCCTTATTTATATAGGGCAATTCACAACACAACAGACCGTAAGTCCCCGTAAACATGGAAATTCTTTGTTGTCTAAGACATTGTTAGGAACTGTTCGTACTAACAGTTGTCCCCCTCCAAAATAAAGGCAAATCCAAAGCCAATCAAAAGAAAACAATTTTGTCTCCTACAATGATGCCGTGAGTATGGAAACAGTATTGGCTTCTTCTGATTGAATATTTTTGCTGACATTCAGTCTGACAAAGGTAATTGTTAAGGGGTAAGATCTTTCTATTGTTTTACTTCCAGTCAGATGTATGTGAATCTTGAATATGCAAAAATTAGCAAATAGCTGCTTACTATGGCCTACAAAGAACTGTCAGGCCTCAGGTCCTGACCTCTCAGCTTCTTTGGCTCACTCTCCTGCTCTCTTCCTATGCTGCAACCACTGTGAAAAGTAATCGCACCAAGACTTTTCACTTCCCACCTCTTTCTTTCTATTCCTTCTACCAAGGATGCTCGCCCACCCTCCTTCATCTGTCAGGCCGATTCTGGCCTGTCTGGCTTCTGCTCAGGTCTCACCTCCTCCAAGAGCGTACCTAACACAAGCCCACATCTAGTCCCTCCATCACATGTGATGGCCGACTTCTTTTAAAGCACGTAGCCCAACTCATAATTGGCTCTTTTCTGTTTGTTGATCGGTTTATTATCACTCAACTGATTCTAATGTCATTTCCATGAGTATGTACACCTTTCCTGTGTTCCTCACCACAACCTCCTCAGTGCTTAGAAAAATCCTTTATAGGAGGCAGAAAGATATGTAGGTTCTGTTAAACCTCTGGGAATCCTATATTCATCCCAATGCACAGATACACACAATGGCCATCTGCACTCCTTGTGTCTGTTTTCTTTGATATTTGGGCCTTCCCAATGCAAAGACTGGCAAAACACAAGTGGAAAAAAATCTAGGACAAAACAATACAAACATTATTGCTTAAACACCTCAAAGGAGTTTAATGTCCTTTGGTGTTTTGGGCCTTTCTCATTTAATGGACATTCATTAAAGAAAAAATAAAATAAAATGCTTTGTCCTTCAGCTGTGCCATCATGAACTTGAATTTGTGGAAATAAGCATTTTCTTTTCCCTTCAATTTCCTCCACAGAGTTTAAAGTAGTGTCGGTTTCTTATCCTTTCAAATCCAAGGTGATTTATCAACATAGGTAATTATAAGCATTTCAAAGCAAGGTGAAATTCTTTAAATTCTATCAGACTGCTACTAAAAACACATAAAAGCTACATGAATTGCAAAACTGACTCAAATCAAACAAATACAGTCAATTTTTATGATTTATGGATTTTGCATTTGCAAATTCACCCACTCACTAAAATTTGGTTGTAACCCACTAATCAATCCTGGCAGCACTGATGTAGTCAGGCCACTTGCTCAATGAGCAAAGCATTTGCTCAATACACATACTGCCCAGCTGAGGCCAAACAGGACAACAGTCTGCCTTCTCTTTAGCTCTCACACTATAAAAAGTGTCCTGTTTACAGCTCTAGTACCAAGTTTTCTCCAGTTTTATGTGCTCTATTGGTGATTTTGTTGTTTCAAACGCCAAGCATAGGGGCCCCTGGGTGGCTCAGTCAGTTAAGCCTCTGACTTCAGCGCAGATCATGATCTTGCGGTCTGTGAGTTTGAGCCTTGTGTCGGACTCTCTGCTGACAACTCAAAGCCTGAAGCCTGCTTCGGATTCTGTATGTGTGTGTCTCTCTCTCCCTGCCCTCCCCCTGCTTATACTCTGTCTCTCTCTCAAAAATAAATAAACATTAAAAAAAAATTTAATGCCCAAGCATAATGCTGAACATGGCCCCATAACAGGTCCCAACTGTCAAATGTTCCTAAGTATAAGAAGGTTGTAATGCGCCTTACTGAGAAAATGGATGGTTCAGACATGTGTTCAATGTCAATGGATCAACAATACATATTAAATAAGGAGTCTGAAACAGAAATACACATAAAAAGGTTATGTATCAGGTTGATGGAAACATTGTAACCGAAGAAACTAACTCTATTTCCTGAGGAGCAATGGTTCAGTATTCTCTAATTTGGTATTCATAGTGATTTCATAGAACATAACTACTGTGAATGAGAATGAGAATCAACTACGATGCTTTTTTCGGGTATTAAACTCTTCTGATGAGTCACATGAGACTAGCAATCTCACTGGTACCTCTATCATCAGTAAGCATACAAATCAATCTTCTAGATTTTCATAAAGAAAATAAAAAGTTATTTAGTAAACTGCACTTTCTTTCAGCCAGTAATGTATGACTTCTTCAGTGTACTTTCACTTTATGAGGTTAGAGATTACCTCCATTATCAAGAAGGAAAAGGGCGAGGAAAAGTTGACAGTAAAAAATAACATCCCTAAATCTTCCAAGCTTTTTTCTTCTGTCAGATACATTTAATATTTTTTCTACTGAGTACTCACATCTGATTATTAGTGATGTATCTGTTAAAACATTGGTGAATTTTTTAAAAAAAATTTTTAATGTTTATTTTTGAGAGACAGAGACAGAATGCGAGTGGATTAGGGGCAGAGAGAAAAGAAGACACAGAATCTGAAGCAGGATCCAGGCTCTGAGCTGTCAGCACAGAGCCCGACACAGGGCTTGAACTCAGGAACTGCAAGATCATGACTGGAGCTGAGATCAGATGCTTAATCGACTGAGCCACCCAGGCACCCCCCCCCCCCAGGTAAAGTTTTAACTGATTTTTAGAATTAAGAACCCAAAAATGAAGCTTCTTCTAATCATCATATTCAAAATTGAAAAGCCACATACGTAAGATGAAATATCAAAGAGACAGAAAACATTTGACTATGTTGCCAACGTAAAGAGGAAGTCTTTCAAAAGAATGAGATGGCAAAGATAAAAACTGTGAATACACAGCCTTTATGGAACTGTTTCAAGGAGGAAAGAAAAACAAGTTATAATTAAATACAAGAACGGCCAAGACGACACCAGAATCAGTAATGTGAAATGGGCAAGCCATATATGTATTATCCATGTCATTGCTCACAGTGTCCTGCTCACCTGCTTCCCTCATTTTAATGTGTGATCTTTGTATTGTTTCCATCATCACTCACAATCATGTGTCTCTTACTCAGTGATTCTCTATGGTTTCCAAAATGCCACAAAAGCTATATTTTAAATAATCATGCAAGGAGTAGAAAGGGAAAAAGCAAAGACATGGTTTAGCATCGTTTAAGTATGTATAATCATTCAAGACAACCTCAGACTTGGTTACAGGTTCTATATAGCAAAATAAATGCTATATAATTTATTTTAATTGCATTATACTAGTATAACTAATCTTTAAAGGTATAATATGAAGAAATTTGATGGATGGCTTACTTTCAAATGCTTATTTTACTTTAAATACATTCTAAAGGAGAAGGAAAAATGTCAACTTAAATAGCCATCTAGAAAGATATAATTAAATGGAAGAGGGCAAATTCTCTGAGTAATATAGCTAAGAATTTCCCAAATCTTAAGGAAAAATCCATTTTCAAATAGAATGCTGGGGTGCCTGGGTGGCTCAGTTGGTTAAGCATCTGACTCCCTTGAGTTAGTTTCTGCACTGACAGCACGGGGCCTGCTTGGGATTCTCTCTCTCTCCCTCTCTTTCTGCCTCACCCTTCTCTCTCTCTCTCTCTCTCTCTCTCTTTCAAAATAAATAAATACACTTAAAAAAATAGAGTGCTGAGTAGGATAGAAAAAAATTTCCATACAAGTATATTATTGTGAATTTTAAGAGACTAAAGAAGAGCCTGAAAGCTTCCAGAAAGGAAATAATAAATTCACACAAAAATAAGAATTAGACTTCTCAACAGCATCCGATAATAGAAGATAAGTGTGTAATTCTTTCCAAGTTCTAAGGAAATATGATTTCCATCCTAGAAATAAATATCCACCAAAGCTATATATATATATGTATATGTATATATATATACATATATATGAGTTTTATTTTATTTATTATTTATTTACCATTATGTTTATAATATATTATTATTTATTATTTTCACAAAATTATTTTAAAGGAAATTATAAGTGAACAATAAAAATAGATTTAATGCATATGAAGAAATAAGCCAAGAAACAGAAAGATAGGTGATCAACCACAAAAAAGGACAGCATTGTCTCAGGACATCAGCTCTACAGGAGGATTAAGAGCAAACAACATAGAGTGTATAAGAAGGATGGAAGGAAGTCTTTGGAAAGACCAGAATCCATGAACTAGACATTTGACAGCAAGAGCCTACAAATATACTAAACCCATATAACACAAAAGAAATATTAAGAACTTCAAATACCTGGGAAAGAAACAAAGCTGTAAAAGGAAAGCACAAAAAGAACATAATACTTGGCTCTTAGTAAAGAATGGTTACACTGCTATATATAATTATTAAACAATGCTTATTAATTTTCAGCTTTGAGGATAAAGTTACCTATAAAGCATATGGCTATAGAGTCTCCTAATTACAAATACAGAGTAGATGTAAATTTTCTCACTCTCGACTCAAAAACATTATCAATTCATAAGGCAGGCAGCTGAAAAGCAGCCCCAGTAAGTGTTGAAATAACAACTGTGGACTCAAACATAGTATTATAAATTAGAATGAAAAACAATAGATAAATACAAAATTAACAATATAATTATGTTAGTAATTAGAGTTAACCACCAGAAGAATGACAAAATGTTAAAAGTGGTTGTGCCTAGGGAGTGAGACTAGAGATAGGTAAAGAAGGGCAGAAACAGTGTTTTCTATTCTGTCTTCCTTGTTTTTACAAGCTTAAAACATGTGCAGATATCCTAGGGAGGTGGGGGAAATTTGAAAAACATCATTGAAATGATACTTTAAAAAATGAATTGTATATAAATGTGAAAGGGCAAATAATGAAATAAGTTTCCATAGTTGACTTTAGAACTGTTCATCAATATACAGTTTTCAGATTCAGGACACAAGGATGATTAGTCTGCACTCCCTTAAGTTGTGTGTGGCCCTCTGAATAATCCTAACCAATGACAAGAAGCTGCTGTACCACAACCCTCATCTGGGCCAAAGCATTTTGTTACTGGATCTTCAACTTTCTGGGCCCATCTTCTCCAGCCACAGTTATATTGGATAAAGAACTCATACAAGTCAAGGGGAGAAAATACCAAGATGGAGATGAAGACTGGGCAAAAGATCTTAATAAACAATTTGTGAAAAAAGAAACATAAATGTGTAATGAACATGAAACACTTTTATTAATAAAGAGGATTTATCTGGCTATCTAATACATAAGGATTATTAAAAAATGATAACAATGATATTGAGGGTCTGTGAGACATTTCATAGGATTATAAATTGGTATGAACTTTCCTTAGTGTATATCAGAAATAATTAAATTCTTCAAGGTCTTTGATCCTGTAATTACACTTCAGTCATCAGAAATGAGGAAAAATCCATATGCAGTAGGATTTTCAATTGCAGCAATATTTTACAATGGATAAAAGAAGGATTCAAGCAAAACCTGAAAAATTGGAAAACGATTAACGAAATTATGGGGATGAATACTATGAAGCTATGAATATAAGTTTAGAAATGTCTCTACTGCCACCCAAAGACATCAAGCACCAAAGCATTGGAAAAAAACACACGTAACTCTTAACAAGTGATTATTTCTTGGTTAAAAATAGTGATGATATTTTTTTCTTTTAGACCTCTTAATCTGGAACTTTCATATTTAGGAAACATGTTTACATTAATTTTTGATTTTTTAAATGAATATAGTTGACACACAATGTTACATTAGTTTCAGGTCCTCAACATCGTCATTCAGTTTCTCTATACATTATGCCACAAGCATAGTTACCCTCACAACACAATGCTATTACAGTACCACTGGCTGTACTCTCTATGCTATGCTTTTATTCCCATAATTTATCCATTCCATTACCTGGAGGCCTGCATCTCCTACTCCCATTCACCCATTTTGCCCATCCCCCCACCCACCTCCTCTTGGCAACCACCACTTTGTTCTCTGTTTCTACAGGTCTGACTCTGTTTTTGTTTATCCATTTGTTTTGTTTTATTTAGAGTTAGAGAAATATTTAAATAAACATGTTCTGAATTAGATTCACTTCAGAAAAATATGACATACAAGAGCCTTGAACAAACTTAAAAATAAATAAAAATGAAGAGAAACAGATGTAAATATGATTGAGTGCTTTGAAATACAAATTTTCAAAGACAACTAAAACAAATGGAAAGCTAATACAATCTTAGAGGTTTTAAATCAAAATAAAAATTATTATGACAGATAGTAATAACCATTTGGACACAAGTTAAAGTACAGCTAAAGAAAAGCAGAAGTAATTCCTTGAAATATGACAAGGTCTGTGTTCCATGGAGCCTTCTTGAAAAATTTCCTACTTTAATCTACCTTCATTCTGCTCAGTTATGACATCAGAACTATATTATGTACACCTTTTAGTGTATCCATTTTTAGTAGAGTGGCATCAAATGGATTTTTCTTATCATTTTTCTCTGCCTTTAGGGGAGAAGGGAAGAAATGAGACTAAGCCACTATTTACAAAATATTTAATTTAAATTTTATTTTAGTTTTACATTTTTTAATATAAATAATTATTAATATTGTGGCTCTACTGATGTAAGGGTGTTTTTTTTTTAATTTTCACCCAGGTATAACTTTTCTATTCACCAAAGGGTATATTAAAACATAAACAAATGACTAGTGTCTTTCAGAAATTTAATGAAGTACATTTTATTTAAAAAATTATCTTGAAAGTGAAAATCTTCCAATTTTAATGACCATGGCAAGAGAATGTATTAGAAAATGCATGACAGAGCCACAATAAATTCTGAATTCTACAAAATTCAGTGATTAAAGATTTATAAATATCCTTGATATTTAGCGAAAAATATATGTTCATGTCATATACCGTAAGACAAATTGAAAGTATTTATTGATGCAGGTAACAGTTTAGTGTTTTATTATTAGCATTCTACTTTAAATAATATTTATATCATAAATACCTTGATATTTGGCTTTAGAGAGTCCATTTAACTACTTCTTACAACAAATTGAGGATGAAACTATATATTCGCTAATAAAACCATGAGTATGTGAGTTCCTTTACCTTTCTTCACTGCGTATGGATTGCAGGCCTTGGTTTTAATATTCTATTTGTGAACACATATGGATTGTTACACTGAATTAACTTCAAAGTGATACTCAAAAGCCAAGTCATAGTCATAACCCATTACTTAAACCTTGATATAGGTAAAGAAATATGCAAAACTAGTGGTCCATTTAAGGGATATTAGTACTGTGATACCAGCCAAAAAACATAACAAAATCCTTTATTTATCCCTCTGGGCTCAGTTAATGTTCACAATCTGACATCCTCTTTTATTGATCCGAGACCCAGTGACACAAAAGCACGATTTGTAAGAATAGCACTGCTCAGGAAATAAGTGCCTTGCATTACTTTACATCCCTTTGTCTGTAATAGAATTTTAATCTTGTGTATTTCATTTTCTTGGTAAATTCCCGGTTTGTTTTTAACTCCCTAAAGAACTAGTTACTCAAGAACATCAAAAATCTGATGGCATTTCAAAGAGGAAAAAAAATGTATTTTTTAGT